>NW_027077175.1:0-88258 GCF_009819655.1 Sylvia atricapilla | reverse complement strand
CTCCTCTCCTCTCCTCTCCTCTCCTCTCCTCTCCTCCCCTCCTGTCCTCAGAGGGCAAGGGCTCCAGGTGCCTGATGGTCTGTGTGGCTCCTCTGGACTCAGTGCAGCAGGTCCCCTGTGTTTCTCTAGGCTGTGGCTCCAACAGCTGGATGCAGTACCCCAGCCTTGGTGTCATGAGAACCAAGCAGAGCAGGACAATCCGCTCCCTTGGCCTGCTGCCACACGGCTCTGGATGCAGCCTGGAATACTATTGGATTTTTGCACGGGGCTGCTAGCAGGCAGTGCAGGTTCCTGTTCAGTATTTCAGCCACCAGAATCTGCAATCCACCTCCACAGGGCCGCTCCCAACCCACTCATGGCCCAGCCTGTGTCCATGTTTGGGATTTCCTGGACCTTGGCACTTCACCTTGTTGGGCTTCATGAGGTTTGCACAGACCCCACCTCTCCAGGTCCCTCAGGATGGCATCCCTTCTTCTAGAGCATCAAGCCCATCACTCAGCTCAGTGCCATCCACAAACCTGCTGAGGATGCACTCAATCGCTCCCCCCATGTCTCCCAACAAGGTGTTAAATATTCCTGGTCCCATTACCAAACCCTGAGAAACCACACTCGTCCCTGCTTGGACACCACTTGAGTTGGACATCGAGCTCTTGACCACAAGTCCTTGAGTGCTGCCATCCATCCAATTCCATATGCAGCGAGTGGCCAGCCCCCCTGAAATCCACGTCACTTCCTGTTGAGAGAGAAAGATGCAAAGAGCAGGCCCAGCAGTGCCTCTCCTCTGGTCAGGCTCTCCACTTCCCCCTGTAGTGGGAAGTGCTCCTCAACACACTCCAGGAGTCCCCAGGACTGCTGGCACTGCCCCGTGCCACTTTGCCAGCAGATGACTGAGTGGTTTAAGTTCCTGTCAGGAGCAGGCCCAAGTGAGTGGGCCATGTCCCAATGTCCAACGATCCGTCTGTGTCCCAGAAGCACGAGGCCAATTGGCTCAGAGGTCTGAGGCCGGAGTGGAGGAAGACTGGAGGGGGTTTGTGTCACAAGGATTGCCTTTCCCACTTTGCCCTCTTCCTGGGGACTGCAGCCATCCATCACGGTGGAATCTAGCCCTGAGAGACACCTTGAGTGAGCCCTCAAGTGCAGTTGGTGCAGGTGCACCAGCCAGCCCTGACACAATTCTCCCCAGGGGAGATTTTGACAGAGAGCAGACAGTGGGTAAACTCTGGCCGTAGGTCAAGGCTGCACAGTCCTGTGGAGAAGAAGAGATGCACCTCTGCAGGGCTGTGGCAAAGCTCAGTGGCAAAGCAGGATGACTGTGGGCTGGAGGGAAGCTCCTCATGGAGAGGAGTGAGGAGCACGAGGGCCTGGCTCCTTGTTACCGCTTATCGTTCCCTGCTGCAGCCTGTGTTTATGCCCAGGAGCCTGGGGAACACAGGCAGATTCCCAGCCAAGAGGAGAAAGCCAAGGACTCAATGAACTGTCTCTCAAAGGACTTCTCTAAGGGAATCTCCACAGCCGTGTGTCCCCTGAAAACTAAACAAGGCCCTCATGCAGTTTACAAGCAGAGCTCTGGCCCCAGCTTGGGAAATTGGGATCCTCTAGAAAACCAGGAAATCAACACGCAGCAAGGTAATCAAAGGCATGCCTACGTCTGTCCCTGAAAGACAAATTGGCCCATTTGCTCCCACACAAATTGACCCACTCTGCTGAGTGTGTCCAGCCCAAGGCTGGGATCTGGATGTGGGAGTCACTGTGATGTGGAAGAGTTGGGAAAATCCATGAGCTTCAGGCAAACCTGAATCATCCTGATGTGCAAAGGAGTGCACATGGTGGCCTGGACTCAGGCATTCCAGGGATACCAGAGCACCTCTTGCCTCCTCTTGCCTCCAAAACTTCAGCCTTTGTCTGGGGCATTTCCAGACATTTTAGGAACAGTCCCAAAAGGCACTGCCAGTGCACCAGGCAGAACAAAAGGGCTGCAGCACCTGACACCTGTGGGGAGGCCGAGGGCACTGCACTTGTGCAACCTGGTGGAGATGAGCAAGGCGTGGAGGGGGACTGGAGCTGCTGTCTCCACCACCCCCTGCAGGTTCTGGAGAGAATGAAGCCAGACTCTCCAGAGAGGTGCACTGTCAAAGGGCAAGAGGCAGCAATCACAAATTGCAAGAAAGGAAATCCCAGGGCTCCCTGGGGGAAGATAAGGGACAGGCCTGGGAGAGCTGCACAAGGGATAGCGACCTCTTTCTTCAGCTGTGTCAGGGCTTAGAAGTCAGCAGGACAAGGCCCGGAGCCTGCAGAGGAGCCAGGGCACTTTGATCTGCCCAGAGCAGTTGATAGGAGCACAAGACCTCCAGAGCTCCATCCACGCCTTCTGGGGTTGGTCTGAGCTACTCTGAGTCACTACAGCCCGTGAGCAGCATCCAAAAGAGCATGCCTTGGGAGACAGCAAATGCAGGAGATTGCAGAGAAGCAGCAGGTGATCCATGCATGGGGAGAGAAGGTGGGGAAATACCCTCCATGGCAGCAGAACACTGAGCATATGGCCTCTGTTATCCCTTGGGCACCTGAGTCTGTGGCACCCAGTCCACTGAAGTCCACACGGGGTGACTCAGGTTGGCCTGGAGCTCAGGGATTTTCCCAGCTCTTGCACATCACGATGACACCCATGTGCTCTGGGAGACTGATCCAGTGTCCCTTTGAAATGTAAAATGCATGGAATGGGAAACCCCATCCCTGACCCAGAAACAAGAGCCATGGGCTTTGGGCTCCCTGCCCTCAGCCTTTTCCCCCAAGCCACCATCCAGGTCTCTGGGCCCTGGGATGAGCACGCTGAGCAAAACAGGTCAGTGTGGCTGTGGGTCTGTTTCAGGGAAGGACGCGGCATCTCTTTGATCCCCAAAGCAGGCCGTGGTGCTGCCTGTGGACTGTAAGCAAGTTCCCCATGGCTGTCACTCAGGCCTGCAGGGGACATCTTTGCAGCTGAACATGCACTTTCCTTGCCACTGAGCTTTGCCACCTCCCTGCACAGTTGGGTCTCTTCCCCGCTATGGGGTTGTGCAGGGTTGGCTCTCTGCCTCAACTGCCCACACAGTCTTCTGGATGTCTGTGATGAGCCACGGAAGAATGGCTCTCAGGGTTAGCCTGAGTGCCTGCACTGAAAGCTCCTGAGAGCTGACCTGAGGTGTCTCTTCACGGCTGAATTTGACTGTAACTGGAGCCACATTCAACATCAATTCATTTCAACTCACCTTCTCCACTGGCCTGGGACCTCCAAGTCAGTGGTCTTAGGAAGCTGTGACACCTATGAATCATTCCCAGGTTGGGTGCTGTGGAATTGGTGAAAACTGCCTGAGATGAAAGAGGCAGGGACCTCAGCAGCAGCAAGGCCTCACAAATGGCCACTCCCAGGAGTTTGGATGTTTCACAAAGAAGGAATGTTTGTGGCCCTACAAGGCTCTGGGACACGGCATAAAAGGCTGCTCTGCTCCAGGCTCTGCATCCTGGTCTCCGGCCTCCCTCTCCTCAAGGAACGAGGTAAGCCTGAGCCCGCTCCATCCCTCCCTGTGGGCTGAACTGCTGGCATGGAGGCTGCCCAGGCTGATCCTTGGGCTGCCTCCGCTTGGCCCTGACACAGAACTGCTGAAGGGCCGTCAGCCTTTCCACGCTGGTGGCTGGGGACAGCTGGCAAGAGGGGGCTTTGTTCCAGCAGGAGGGGATCCGTGGGGCTCAGCCTCAGGGGGATGAGTGCCCAGCAGGGTTTGCCCCTGCCGGGGGGGAACAGAATGTCCCAGTGCATGCCCGGACACCTCTAAGCCAGCCGTGTCTGCTGTGCAGATGGGCTGTGAGCAGCCTTTCTACAGGGGCCTTAAAGCCACTGTGCTGCCTCCTGTTCCTGCAGTGGGGCGGCTTCCCGTGCCATTCCACTGGCAGGGCTCCAGGAGGGTGGTGGGAGCTGTAGGCACCGAGTGTGTTTTGAAGAGCAAATGTGTCCCTGGAGAGAGCTGGGGGCCAGAGAGACTGACAGAGTGATGCTGAGGCAGGTTGTTGGTGCGTGCTGTGTGTTGCAGCTTTGCCTCCTGCTCCGAGAGATGTCTTGCTGCAGACCCTGTCCCCCACGGCCCTGCGGCCCCTGTGGCCCAACGCCCCTTGCCAGCAGCTGCAGTGAGCCCTGCCTGGCCCGCTGCGCTGACTCCACGGTGTACATCGAGCCTTCGCCGGTGGTGGTGACCCTGCCGGGCCCCATCCTCACCTCCTTCCCTCAGAGCACAGCCGTGGGATCCTCTCTGTCAGCTGCTGTGGGCAGCTCCCTCAGCACCTCGGGGGTTCCCATCTCTTCTGGGGGCTCCCTTGGCCTGGGGGGGTCAGGCCTGTGTCTGCCTCTCTCCCGCTGCGGTCAGATCTGCTGAGGCCGGCGCACCGTCCCCTTTGTCCCTGCCTAAGGGGCCCGTCTCTTTCCCTCCCTGACCCCTGCACACGTGTTCCTTGCTCTCTCTTCTGTGACGCTGCTCTTGCTCCTTCCCATTAAAGCCTTTGTGCAGCAATGTTTGTGAGCTGTGGTCCTTCGTTCTCCTCGTCCATCAGCTGCCCCCTGCTCTGGCAGGGTGAGCACTGGCTGCTCCTCTGAGCTTACCCGCAGGTCCACCAAGAACTCTCAGCAATTACACCAGAGCACCAAAGCCCCAGTCTCTGAGCTTGAGTCTGGAACCTGGAGATCACGGCCCTGCAGAGCCTCTACCATTTTGTTCCTTATTGAAGTTAATAGGGATATTTTGAATAACTTTACAATCTTGTCAAAGGTTCTTTACAAAGGCATAGCAAAATCAATCTTATCTCTTCTCTTGCTGATGTTGGCATTTGCCAGTGGGATGGGGACAGGATTGTGAGCTGGAAAGGAGAAAAGCACTTCTTCTTTTCATGGCTGGAGACATAGGCAGTGTGGCTTCAACAAAATTTGATGGCAAAATTCAAAAATTAAAAGGATGCCAAAGGGTTTAGCAGCACTTGATCCACACTCACAGCCAGAACTTAATTACAAATTCATAGTAACAACGTTCATACCATTATCAATTCCATCACTCTCCGTCTCTGTCTCACACACACACTTTCTGTATTTAGGTGTGTAAATGTACCTACTGAAAATGCCCCTGGAGCTCAGTGAAATACTCACATCAGGTCCCTTTGCATTTCTCAACCAAGTGTGGGCTCTGCTTCAAGGCGTGTGGGGGGAATGTGTGTGTAGATCAAACCAGGCCTCATCACCACTGATGGTCTTTTGAGTAGCCCAGCTTCACACTTCTCAATATGCAAGAGATGTTTCACCCAGAGAGAGATGCTGGCAGAGGCTGCTGTGGTCCAGGAGGCCTCCAGGAGCCTCCCTCAGGACACAGCTGTTTATGGGCTCACAAGAGGATTTGCTTTTGTCATCACAGATGGAACCTTCTGTTCCATCTGTGTCATAATCCCTGGTGGTAACTACTGGAAGCAGTTCCCAAGACACTCGGACAGTGTTTCCAAAAGTGCAGCTACAGTGGTGGTCTTCCATTTGGGCTACCATTCCTGGAGACAGTGCTCCAAGGCTGTCCTGGGATGACTGGTTATCCTTTGCTCCCCACCGTGGCTCAGGCTGCTCAGGGGAGGCTGATGCTGCTCTTATGGTCAGGGCTGTTCCCAGCTGTGTCATGCAACAGCCCCTGCTGTGCTGAGGGGCCTTTCAGTGCCCAGCTGGTTTGCTTGAGGGGATGCTTCCTCTTGCAGCTGCTTCTGTCAAGGCTTGTCAGAGGGAGGAGCAGATGAGAGGGTGAATGAGCACAGCCACAGGGCAGGGTGTCCCAGATGCCTGGCTCAGGCCAAGGAGCACAGAGCTGCAGCAGGAGCCTCTGGGGCTGTGCCCCTCAGGCCTCTGGAACGTGGCCCCAGGGGCCCATCTGCCTCCTCCAGGGTCCCAGCTACAAATGTGGGGTGGAGCTGTGCTGGTGAAATCCTCCCCCTCTCCTTTTTCTGGTTGCACTGAGATCTGAGAAATGCCGGTTGGGCCTTAGGCTTCGAAAGGGCACCTGGTCTCAGCTCTTCCTGAGCTCACCAGAAACACTGTCTCTTCCCAAGAACTGCTGTCTAACAGGCTCCTGTTTTCCTTATGATCAGTCTTGGAAAATAGTTCTGTTGCCTGAACGCCGTAACATTCCTGTTGTCACACTTCCAGAGAAAGTGCCAACACAAACTGTGGCCAGGGTGAAACGTGGTTACGACTGAAGGCCACTCTCCTGCAACCCTATAGACAGTGGTCCAAAAGGAGACCATTTGAGCTCTCCTGCACCGCAGCAGGCTGTGACCAGCCATGTCCCTCTGAGTGGGATGACTCTCAGAGCCAGTGAACCCTCAGGGTCGCTGTACTCGGAGGATTGCTGAACAACAACGAGTCCCAGGCTGACACCCTCACTCCTTGAGTCCTGGAGTTTTGCCCATCAGGAGATGCCAAGGCATCCAAAGTGAGTGTTTCACTGACGGCTGAGGGGAAGTTTTCTCAGGTACTCTGCTTGCACTGCCTCCTCAGGCCTGCATGCATGCACGGGTGCATATAGTCTAACAAATCTGGGAGAAATACTCCTTTCTTAGATGTTTAAATACCTGGGCTATCTAAGTAAGTTAGGCCTGTAAGTAAGGTTAAGTTACAGTCTCACCTAAATGCTGCTAAGTGATGTTCTTCTTCTGAGTTGCTAAGTATAACTTTGAAGTTATAGTTAGATTAAATGCAATTAAGAGCTTTTCCTCTGTCAAATTTTAAGGCTAAAATATTAATGAAGTGTATAGCTAAGGTATAAGTGAAGTTAAAATACTGTTAAGTTTGAGTGCTGTCAAGCTTTTAGGCCGTGTTTCCACATACGCTTGCCCTCACTGTCTTTGATCACACACACACACTCACATCCCAGCCCCTTGATAGTTCTCGGTTAATTTGATTGCTTGGATTTTGTTTGGTTTTGTTGTTGGTTGCTTTTCCTTGTTGTGCCTCAACTGTCCTGTAAGTACTAGAACGCATCCGGCCAAGGAAGTTTGTTGTGTTTTCCTCGAATAGTAAATCTGGCTTTTGCTGATGGCCTTGCCAGTGATTCCTGGAGCAAACTCCAAGAGTGGTTTGTAACAGGAGGCTCAGGCTGGAGTGCCTGGGCGTCGGTGTGGTGGCCCAGGGTTTGTGATGAGCAGGGCAGGGAGGGCTGGAGCAGGTAGTTGTGGCCGAGTGGTGAAGGCGATGGACTAGAAATCCATTGGGGTTTCCCCGCGCAGGTTCGAATCCTGCCAACTACGGGGCACACGCCCCTTTTGGGCTCTGGCTGCAAGGGAGGAGCTGCTGCAGCCTTGCCTGGCTCCTGAGGGCCCTTCTTCAGGGCAAGCAGAAGCCTGAGGGGCACAGGTAAGGGCAGGCGACAGAAGCCCATTGCTGCTGCCAGCTCCATGCCCTGCAGCCAAGACACTCGCTCTGGGGGAAGCCCTGCAAGGGAAAAGAAGCTCAGAGACCTTGTCAGCATCAATGAGGAAGGAAAGGGAAAATGCAGAGCAGCACCTGGAGCTGCTGAGCATTTCATCACCCTGCACTAGCACCCGGGGGGGCGGGGCGGAGAAAGGCAAGGAGCTGCAGCTTGACAACCTGCTTGGCACAGAGTGCCTAGAGCTCTCAGCTTTTACTGCCCGGTGACCATGAGCAGCACTGAGCTGAGACAGCAGAATCTGCACGGCTAAAAGAGGAGAATTCCTGCTGTTGGCAATTCCAAGCAAAGACAAGCCGTGTCCCTCCTTGGGCAGCAAAGAACTGAACTGTCGGGCAGGTGCGGTCGTGCAGCGTGCTGGGAGCGGAGCTGGATTTGTGGGCAGGGCTGCAGGCGTCGGGATGTGGCTGGATTTCAGGTGCCCTCATGTGTAGGAAGGCCCAAGGCTGCAGGCTGCCTCCGGGGATGCCTTGAGGACGTGCAGCGGTGGCGGCGTGGGTGGTCACAGGGCAAGTGTCTGTGCAGGGCTGCGTGCGGGAGGTGTGGGAGATGGGCAAGGGCAGGCCCTGGAGGTGTGGAGCGGCCGGCCAAGGGAGATGAATTATTCCGGGAGTGTATTTGGTGGGGCAGAGAGGCAGGGAGGCAGGGAGGGCCAGCAGTGGCCGGCAGCACGAGGCTGCAGTGAGGGCAGTGGCAGGCAGTCCTCAGGAGGAGCAGAGTGGCGCAGCGGGAGCGTGCTGGGCCCATAACCCAGAGGTCGATGGATCGAAACCATCCTCTGCTAAGGCACTTTTTTCACCGCCGATGCACCGCTGCTGGGGCACCTGACACGAGCCACACACGGCTGTCAGGTGGCAGTGCGGGAGGCGGTGCCCGTGGGCACTGGAGGAGCAGGAGGCAGCACAGGCTGTGGCTGGCAGGAGCAGGGAGCAGCAGAGCTGCGGGAGCCCTGCAGGGCAGTGCTTGGCAGAGCTGCTTTCCAAGCAGGTGAGCAGGGCTCGGTCATTCCTCGCCAGGGCAGACCATCCTTTTCTTCAGCCTGGCTCCACATGGCCTGGCCTCTCCTGGTCCCGAGCAGCAGAGTTTCATTAATCCCTCAGCACACTCTTCTCCCACAGATGATCGGCTGAGCCACTGCTCCTGCTCCCACAGCCGTGCCTCCTGCCCAGGACTCTGGGCACCTCCCAGCCCAGAAGGCACAGACTGGCTTTGAGCCTGGTGGGCCCTGGCACAAGCAGACTGCAGGAGCTGGTGTGTCACCTGTCCTTTCTCCTTGCCTCTGCCGCCCCTTTCCTGCGGTGCCCAAAGGGTCTTTCTTCAGCTCTTGTAGAGATGGGGCAATGTTTCCCTCTCCTTAGTCCTGACGGAGCTGGAGGGGCTTGGGCTGGAGAAGACAAGGCACGGGGGCCTCTGCTGTGTGATGGTGACTTCCTAAGGCCTGCCGTGAGTCAGAAAGAGCTTGTTACCATCTGGGAAAGACAAGATTCTGGGAATTTGGAGCGTGGCACTTGTAAGAGAGGCCATGGCAGGCTTGCAGAAGGAGCTGTGTGGCTGCCCTGAAGGGAGGTGTGCTTAGAGAGTGCCTGGGGGCCGTGCAGGAATGCTGCACTTGGTGATAGGTGTCCGAGGCGATGGAGAGACAGGCAGCCTCAGCTGGGGGCATAAGGCTGAGCGAGGTTGGCTGAGTGAGGGGCCAGAGGTGATGTGAGCAGAAGGTCCCATGGTGTAATGGTGAGCACTCTGGACTCTGAATCCAGTGATCTGAGTTCAAATCTCAGTGGGATCTCAGCCTTTTTGTCCCCTCAGGCCTTCCCTCAGCATGCTCACACCCTCACAGCTCTGCTCTGCTGCTGGGTCACTTGTGGACTGTTCTCTGATGAATCACACACAGCTGAGCTGGAGACCACCCACTCCAAATGGGGCAGGCACAGGAGGCTGCTCTGGGGCTCTTGGCTCCTGTGTCAGATGCAAAAAAGGAGGCTGGGAACACGCTCTGGGCAGCTCTTTCCAGGTTGGACCCTTCCCACAGTGACAGCAGGTTACTCTGTGTGGCATCACTTGTGTGCCCTGTCCACTGCTCCTTCCTTGCTCCTTTCATCTGCGGCTTCTTTTCCTCTCTTCCCTGCCAATTCCTTTCCATTGCTCTGCAATCAGTCCAAGGACATCTACCAACACTGGGCAGCTCCCCACCGTTGGGGTTCCATTTGTTGCCATGAGAGCGGGAAGGATCTTCCCTGCAGAGCAGGGGGCAGCTGATGGACAAGGAGAACGAAGGACCACAGCTCACAAAGATTGCTGCACAAAGGCTTTAATGGGAAGGAGCAAGAGCAGCGTCACAGAAGAGAGAGCAAGGAACACGTGTGCAGGGGTCAGGGAGGGAAAGAGACGGGCCCCTTAGGCAGGGACAAAGGGGACGGTGCGCCGGCCTCAGCAGATCTGACCGCAGCGGGAGAGAGGCAGACACAGGCCTGACCCCCCCAGGCCAAGGGAGCCCCCAGAAGAGATGGGAACCCCCGAGGTGCTGAGGGAGCTGCCCACAGCAGCTGACAGAGAGGATCCCACGGCTGTGCTCTGAGGGAAGGAGGTGAGGATGGGGCCCGGCAGGGTCACCACCACCGGCGAAGGCTCGATGTACACCGTGGAGTCAGCGCAGCGGGCCAGGCAGGGCTCACTGCAGCTGCTGGCAAGGGGCGTTGGGCCACAGGGGCCGCAGGGCCGTGGGGGACAGGGTCTGCAGCAAGACATCTCTCGGAGCAGGAGGCAAAGCTGCAACACACCGCACGCAGCAACAGCCTGCCTCAGCATCACTCTGTCAGTCTCTCTGGCCCCCAGCTCTCTCCAGGGACACATTTGCTCTTCAAAACACACTCGGTGCCTACAGCTCCTACCACCCTCCTGGAGCCCTGCCAGTGGAATGGCACGGCACGGGAAGCCGCCCCACTGCAGGAACAGGAGGCAGCACAGTGGCTTTAAGGCCCCTGTGGAAAGGCTGCTCACAGCCCATCTGCACAGCAGACACGGCTGGCTTAGAGGTGTCCGGGCATGCACTGGGACATTCTGTTCCCCCCCGGCAGGGGCAAACCCTGCTGGGCACTCATCCCCCTGAGGCTGAGCCCCACGGATCCCCTCCTGCTGGAACAAAGCCCCCTCTTGCCAGCTGTCCCCAGCCACCAGCGTGGAAAGGCTGACGGCCCTTCAGCAGTTCTGTGTCAGGGCCAAGCGGAGGCAGCCCAAGGATCAGCCTGGGCAGCCTCCATGCCAGCAGTTCAGCCCACAGGGAGGGATGGAGCGGGCTCAGGCTTACCTCGTTCCTTGAGGAGAGGGAGGCCGGAGACCAGGATGCAGAGCCTGGAGCAGAGCAGCCTTTTATGCCGTGTCCCAGAGCCCTGTGGGGCCACAAACATTCCTTGTTCGTGAAACATCCAAACTCCTGGGAGTGGCCATTTGTGAGGCCTTGCTGCTGATGTGGTCCCTGCCTCTTTCATCTCAGGCAGTTTTCACCAATTCCACAGCACCCAACCTGGGAATGATTCATATGTGTCACAGCTTCCTAAGACCACTTGACTTGGAGGTCCCAGGCCAGTGGAGAAGGTGAGTTGAAATGAATTGATGTTGAATGTGGCTCCAGTTACAGTCAAATTCAGCCGTGAAGAGACACCTCAGGTCAGCTCTCAGGAGCTTTCAGTGCAGGCACTCAGGCTAACCCTGAGAGCCATTTCTTCCGTGGCTCATCACAGACATCCAGAAGACTGTGTGGGCAGTTGAGGCAGAGAGCCAACCCTGCACAACCCCATAGCGGGGAAGAGACCCAACTGTGCAGGGAGGTGGCAAAGCTCAGTGGCAAGGAAAGTGCATGTTCAGCTGCAAAGATGTCCCCTGCAGGCCTGAGTGACAGCCATGGGGAACTTGCTTACAGTCCACAGGCAGCACCACGGCCTGCTTTGGGGATCAAAGAGATGCCGCGTCCTTCCCTGAAACAGACCCACAGCCACACTGACCTGTTTTGCTCAGCGTGCTCATCCCAGGGCCCAGAGACCTGGATGGTGGCTTGGGGGAAAAGGCTGAGGGCAGGGAGCCCAAAGCCCATGGCTCTTTGTTTCTGGGTCAGGGATGGGGTTTCCCATTCCATGCATTTTACATTTCAAAGGGACACTGGATCAGTCTCCCAGAGCACATGGGTGTCATCGTGATGTGCAAGAGCTGGGAAAATCCCTGAGCTCCAGGCCAACCTGAGTCACCCCGTGTGGACTTCAGTGGACTGGGTGCCACAGACTCAGGTGCCCAAGGGATAACAGAGGCCATATGCTCAGTGTTCTGCTGCCATGGAGGGTATTTCCCCACCTTCTCTCCCCATGCATGGATCACCTGCTGCTTCTCTGCAATCTCCTGCATTTGCTGTCTCCCAAGGCATGCTCTTTTGGATGCTGCTCACGGGCTGTAGTGACTCAGAGTAGCTCAGACCAACCCCAGAAGGCGTGGATGGAGCTCTGGAGGTCTTGTGCTCCTATCAACTGCTCTGGGCAGATCAAAGTGCCCTGGCTCCTCTGCAGGCTCCGGGCCTTGTCCTGCTGACTTCTAAGCCCTGACACAGCTGAAGAAAGAGGTCGCTATCCCTTGTGCAGCTCTCCCAGGCCTGTCCCTTATCTTCCCCCAGGGAGCCCTGGGATTTCCTTTCTTGCAATTTGTGATTGCTGCCTCTTGCCCTTTGACAGTGCACCTCTCTGGAGAGTCTGGCTTCATTCTCTCCAGAACCTGCAGGGGGTGGTGGAGACAGCAGCTCCAGTCCCCCTCCACGCCTTGCTCATCTCCACCAGGTTGCACAAGTGCAGTGCCCTCGGCCTCCGCACAGGTGTCAGGTGCTGCAGCCCTTTTGTTCTGCCTGGTGCACTGGCAGTGCCTTTTGCGACTGTTCCTAAAATGTCTGGAAATGCCCCAGACAAAGGCTAAAGTTTTGGAGGCAAGAGGAGGCAAGAGGTGCTCTGGTATCCCTGGAATGCCTGAGTCCAGGCCACCATGTGCACTCCTTTGCACATCAGGATGATTCAGGTTTGCCTGAAGCTCATGGATTTTCCCAACTCTTCCACATCACAGTGACTCCCACATCCAGATCCCAGCCTTGGGCTGGACACACTCAGCAGAGTGGGTCAATTTGTGTGGGAGCAAATGGGCCAATTTGTCTTTCAGGGACAGACGTAGGCATGCCTTTGATCACCTTGCTGCGTGTTGATTTCCTGGTTTTCTAGAGGATCCCAATTTCCCAAGCTGGGGCCAGAGCTCTGCTTGTAAACTGCATGAGGGCCTTGTTTAGTTTTCAGGGGACACACGGCTGTGGAGATTCCCTTAGAGAAGTCCCTTGAGAGACAGTTCATTGAGTCCTTGGCTTTCTCCTCTTGGCTGGGAATCTGCCTGTGTTCCCCAGGCTCCTGGGCATAAACACAGGCTGCAGCAGGGAACGATAAGCGGTAACAAGGAGCCAGGCCCTCGTGCTCCTCACTCCTCTCCATGAGGAGCTTCCCTCCAGCCCACAGTCATCCTGCTTTGCCACTGAGCTTTGCCACAGCCCTGCAGAGGTGCATCTCTTCTTCTCCACAGGACTGTGCAGGCTTGACCTACGGCCAGAGTTTACCCACCGTCTGCTCTCTGTCAAAATCTCCCCTGGGGAGAATTGTGTCAGGGCTGGCTGGTGCACCTGCACCAACTGCACTTGAGGGCTCACTCAAGGTGTCTCTCAGGGCTAGATTCCACCGTGATGGATGGCTGCAGTCCCCAGGAAGAGGGCAAAGTGGGAAAGGCAATCCTTGTGACACAAACCCCCTCCAGTCTTCCTCCACTCCGGCCTCAGACCTCTGAGCCAATTGGCCTCGTGCTTCTGGGACACAGACGGATCGTTTGGACATTGGGACATGGCCCACTCACTTGGGCCTGCTCCTGACAGGAACTTAAACCACTCAGTCATCTGCTGGCAAAGTGGCACGGGGCAGTGCCAGCAGTCCTGGGGACTCCTGGAGTGTGTTGAGGAGCACTTCCCACTACAGGGGGAAGTGGAGAGCCTGACCAGAGGAGAGGCACTGCTGGGCCTGCTCTTTGCATCTTTCTCTCTCAACAGGAGTGACGTGGATTTCAGGGGGGCTGGCCACTCGCTGCATATGGAATTGGATGGATGGCAGCACTCAAGGACTTGTGGTCAAGAGCTCGATGTCCAACTCAAGTGGTGTCCAAGCAGGGACGAGTGTGGTTTCTCAGGGTTTGGTAATGGGACCAGGAATATTTAACACCTTGTTGGGAGACATGGGGGGAGCGATTGAGTGCATCCTCAGCAGGTTTGTGGATGGCACTGAGCTGAGTGATGGGCTTGATGCTCTAGAAGAAGGGATGCCATCCTGAGGGACCGAGAGAGGTGGGTCTGTGCAAACCTCATGAAGCCCAACAAGGTGAAGTGCCAAGGTCCAGGAAATCCCAAACATGGACACAGGCTGGGCCATGAGTGGGTTGGGAGCGGCCCTGTGGAGGTGGATTTGCAGATTCTGGTGGCTGAAATACTGAACAGGAACCTGCACTGCCTGCTAGCAGCCCCGTGCAAAAATCCAATAGTATTCCGGGCTGCATCCAGATCCGTGTGGCAGCAGGCCAAGGGAGCGGATTGTCCTGCTCTGCTTGGTTCTCATGACACCAAGGCTGGGGTACTGCATCCAGCTGTTGGAGCCACAGCCTAGAGAAACACAGGGACCTGCTGCACTGAGTCCAGAGGAGCCACACAGACCATCAGGCACCTGGAGCCCTTGCCCTCTGAGGACAGGAGGGGAGGAGAGGAGAGGAGAGGAGAGGAGAGGAGAGGAGAGGAGAGGAGGCTACCAGGTGACATTCATTTAAGAAAGAGGAGGATAATTGCTTAGGGTGGGTAGGGATGGGGCAAAGGCTACTTTCTCGAAAATGAAATCAGGTGTATTTTGATTAGATATTGGGAAGGAAGCTTTTCCTCTGAGAGGGGTGAGATAATGGAACAGGTTGTCCAGAGAAGATGTAGAAGGCATTTCTGGGGTATCGAGCTAGATGATTTTAAGGTCCATTCCATCCCCAAGTGATTCTAAGACTGATGGCACGACTCTGAGTTGTACCAAGTGGGAGAATAACATTTGAGATGAAAGAGGCAGGGACAACATCAGCAGCAAGGCCTCACAAATGGCCACTCCCAGGAGTCTGGATGTTTCACAAAGAAGGAATGTTTGTGGCCCCACAGGGCTCTGGGACACGGCATAAAAGGCTGCTCTGCTCCAGGCTCTGCATCCTGGTCTCCGGCCTCCCTCTCCTCAAGGAACGAGGTAAGCCTGAGCCCGCTCCATCCCTCCCTGTGGGCTGAACTGCTGGCATGGAGGCTGCCCAGGCTGATCCTTGGGCTGCCTCCGCTTGGCCCTGACACAGAACTGCTGAAGGGCCGTCAGCCTCTCCACGCTGGTGGCTGGGGACAGCTGGCAAGAGGGGGCTTTGTTCCAGCAGGAGGGGATCCGTGGGGCTCAGCCTCAGGGGGATGAGTGCCCAGCAGGGTTTGCCCCTGCCGGGGGGGAACAGAATGTCCCAGTGCATGCCCGGACATCTCTAAGGCAGCCGTGTCTGCTGTGCAGATGGGCTGTGAGCAGCCTTTCCACAGGGGCCTTAAAGCCACTGTGCTGCCTCCTGTTCCTGCAGTGGGGCGGCTTCCCGTGCCGTGCCATTCCACTGGCAGGGCTCCAGGAGGGTGGTGGGAGCTGTAGGCACCGAGTGTGTTTTGAAGAGCAAATGTGTCCCTGGAGAGAGCTGGGGGCCAGAGAGACTGACAGAGTGATGCTGAGGCAGGCTGTTGCTGCGTGCTGTGTGTTGCAGCTTTGCCTCCTGCTCCGAGAGATGTCTTGCTGCAGACCCTGTCCCCCACGGCCCTGCGGCCCCTGTGGCCCAACGCCCCTTGCCAGCAGCTGCAGTGAGCCCTGCCTGGCCCGCTGCGCTGACTCCACGGTGTACATCGAGCCTTCGCCGGTGGTGGTGACCCTGCCGGGCCCCATCCTCACCTCCTTCCCTCAGAGCACAGCCGTGGGATCCTCTCTGTCAGCTGCTGTGGGCAGCTCCCTCAGCACCTCGGGGGTTCCCATCTCTTCTGGGGGCTCCCTTGGCCTGGGGGGGTCAGGCCTGTGTCTGCCTCTCTCCCGCTGCGGTCAGATCTGCTGAGGCCGGCGCACCGTCCCCTTTGTCCCTGCCTAAGGGGCCCGTCTCTTTCCCTCCCTGACCCCTGCACACGTGTTCCTTGCTCTCTCTTCTGTGACGCTGCTCTTGCTCCTTCCCATTAAAGCCTTTGTGCAGCAATCTTTGTGAGCTGTGGTCCTTCGTTCTCCTTGTCCATCAGCTGCCCCCTGCTCTGCAGGGAAGATCCTTCCCCCTCTCATGGCAACAAATGGAACCCCAACGGTGGGGAGCTGCCCAGTGTTGGTAGAAGTCCTTGGACTGATTGCAGAGCAATGGAAAGGAATTGGCAGGGAAGAGAGGAAAAGAAGCCGCAGATGAAAGGAGCAAGGAAGGAGCAGTGGACAGGGCACACAAGTGATGCCACACAGAGTAACCTGCTGTCACTGTGGGAAGGGTCCAACCTGGAAAGAGCTGCCCAGAGCGTGTTCCCAGCCTCCTTTTTTGCATCTGACACAGGAGCCAAGAGCCCCAGAGCAGCCTCCTGTGCCTGCCCCATTTGGAGTGGGTGGTCTCCAGCTCAGCTGTGTGTGGTTCATCAGAGAACAGTCCACAAGTGACCCAGCAGCAGAGCAGAGCTGTGAGGGTGTGAGCATGCTGAGGGAAGGCCTGAGGGGACAAAAAGGCTGAGGTCCCACTGAGATTTGAACTCAGATCACTGGATTCAGAGTCCAGAGTGCTCACCATTACACCATGGGACCTTCTGCTCACATCACCTCTGGCCCCTCACTCAGCCAAGCCTCGCTCAGCCTTATGCCCCCAGCTGAGGCTGCCTGTCTCTCCATCGCCTCGGACACCTATCACCAAGTGCAGCATTCCTGCACGGCCCCCAGGCACTCTCTAAGCACACCTCCCTTCAGGGCAGCCACACAGCTCCTTCTGCAAGCCTGCCATGGCCTCTCTTACAAGTGCCACGCTCCAAATTCCCAGAATCTTGTCTTTCCCAGACGGTAACAAGCTCTTTCTGACTCATGGCAGGCCTTGGGAAGTCACCAGCACACAGCAGAGGCCCCCGTGCCTTGTCTTCTCCAGCCCAAGCCCCTCCAGCTCCGTCAGGACTAAGGAGAGGGAAACATTGCCCCATCTTTGCAAGAGGTGAAGAAATACCATTTGGCGACCCCAGGAAAGGGGCGGCAGAGGCAAGGGAAAAGGACAGGCAGCACAAACTCCTTCCTTTTTGTTTCAGACTCTTTGATAGTAGAGGAATCAGAGTTCAAAATATTTCCATCCCAGATTTCAGGGTCTTAATCTTGGTTTTCAATGTTTGCGCTGACCTATGGGCCAGCCACCTTTCGTTTTTTTCCCTCATGTCTTGGTAACCTGAACTGGAAATCGTTTTGCTGAAAGTGCACATTTTTTCCCCAGTGGCCCATCCTGCTGAACAGTAATTACAAACCCTTGCCTTTGTAACATAATTATAGCTCTCAGCTACTCTATATTCTTGTCCTCTTCAATTAACTGTCGTTCTAGTTCTTAAAGTATTTTCCACTACAACTTTGCTTGCAAATAACAGGCAAACTGTCATTTTGTTAGCAGGAATTAGTTGCTCTTTTGACTGTGTCCGAGATGTTTGCTTGAACTCCCTCCAGTATTTTAATACTTCCATGTGGTTCTTAGCCTCCCATCATTCTGGTCCCATATTTGTACAAGTTTCTAGCCAATATTTGTACAAGTTTCTAGCTTATGTCTTAATGAATTCTATGGGTCCTGAGTCTACCGTAGTCGCTCCACTAAAGCAGCCACAGCCTGAGGCTCCTTTTTCCAAAACATTATTATCACTGCACTTGCCCAAGATCATGATACTGACAACAGAAATATTAAGGAGAGTAACTCTGTTCTATTGGTATTGTCTAGCGACGTCCCAAACACAAAGGACTACGTTTTTTTTTAACTCAGCTTTTAAAGAATCCCAGCCATATCTACAAAGTCTACACAATGCAACAACAATTGTATGACAGCAATTACACCTCAGACACAGATACACTCTGCTAAGTTCTCACACATGACTGGGTACGTGGACTAAATCTTGACTGTTCATATGCCACACACGCACATAGCACAGCATCTTTTAGTGTAGCAATGCACTTTCCTGACCAAGCCCTGCCCATACAGAGAGCAGTGGTGGGTTCCACTCCCCTGGTGCAACATGCGACCCCCTGACCTCAGAACACCTTTTCCTTGGTCAGCTACTAGCTCCACTGAACAGTAGCTCGCACATAAACTAAACAGTGTTGCAATTTTTAGCAGCCACACACACAAACACTGTCTTTTGGTGCAAAAAAGACTGCCCAAGCCCTGTTTTTTACACACAAACAACAGCTTTTGGAGAAGCTGCATGCCCACCCCCCTGGTGCAACGATGTGTCCCACTGCCCTAGCCCCATCCATGTTAATGTGCACTCAAACAAGGGTTAGTTTGCCACACATACACACTCCAGACAGCATCAGTTTTCATCCTCTGGGTATCCCATTCCCATTGCCAATAATGTTACAGGTTCGGGAAGATGCCCATGTACAAAAAGCTCAAGAAGAACCCAGAACAGCAAAACTAATTTCTTTAGTTCCCTTAATACATACTGACACCTGGATTCTGGAGAAGCAGCCAAGCAGGAGAAGGAGATGGAGCACATCTTCCGAGCGGGAAGGGTAGCAAGGCAGTGCACCTTCAGGGCGTTCCCTGGATGAAAATAGCATGCATCTTGTCTTCCTCTCACCTCCAACTCAGGACCATACCTTCTATCTCCTCCTTCAATATCATCTCACATGGGGCCAGCATGTGAGATGAGGTCATAACAACCTATGATAACACCTCCATGTCAACAATGGCTTTATGGTGTATTATTTTCCTTTCACAGGTTGAATCGCACCAGGTGACCGATACATAGTTTCATTTCTGAAGGTTTCATTCCTACCAACTAATGAGGTCTTGTTCCACATTATCATATGCAAAAATAAGGTCGTCTTCTACATTATCTTGTTGACGTGTACAACAGTGGACCAAATATGTTAGGCCTTAGACACAGCTTCAGTCCCTGACACACTCTGCCATCTGTAGCTGCTGCTTTTCGCATCTTTAGAGAGGTACAAAAGAACTTTCAAGGAAAGGCATTGTTGGAGACTGAAATGTTATAATTTATGGCTTAAACATCTTCATGGAGGACTTTTGCCTATAATAATAAAACTGTACAAAAGCTGCAGAGAAAACCATGAAAACCCTGAATGTGGCCCTGGAATACTTGTTGATGGAGATAAGATAAAGTAATTCCAGCCTGGGCTGGGGGAGAATACATTCACAGAGGGATCAAGTTTAGCACCTTCAGGATGGAGACCAAGACCCCAGAGCTCTCAGCTGCCGGGCTTGCACAGACCCTCACAGCAAAGGTTGGGAGGACAAGAGGTTTTGGGTGTGTAGTTAAAAAGCCTCTGGTCCAAGACAGTGAATGCCCATCATCCACTCTGCAGACCTGCCCACCTGCAGGGGCTCCTTCCCCCTGGGAAAAGCCACATTCACATGAAGCACACAGGCTGCTGTGGCTCATCAAAGGCACCCCCAAAAGGGTCCCCAGACCCTGCACCAGAGCACTGCAACATGATGCAACCGATCCAGCGTGTTGCAAGGAACAGTGTCAAATTTGCCCTCCCCAGGGGAGGCTCGTGGGCATTCCCACCTGGACTAAATATGTATTAATCCATTGGATTCTAGACTTTTCCTTCTGAGGCAGCAGGGGACCCTCACCACGAAGAAGATCAGACAGCAGGGAACAAAAAGAGGTCACTGGGACCCTTGGAAGGGTGATATGGTTTGACTTAACCCCTGCCACTCCCTGTCCCCCCACTCACACACCCCTCTATTTCTTTATTTTCCTCTCTTTTTCTTTGCCTCTTTTACTATTAAATAATATATATCAAGATTTTTGGCACCAACATCTAACTTCATGTTATAGTTTGACATGGGTCAAATGCCAGGCACCTACAAGAATTGTTTGCTTTACGCTCTTTTGCTACAGCTGGGCAGAGAAAAAAAGAATTAAGAAAGGGTTCATGAGTTGAGATAAGGACTGGGAGAAAAACACTTGAAGGGCAAAACAGGGTTCAAACTTAAAGGTATAAAGTAAATGTATTATTAAGAGAGTCAGAGGAGGATAACGAGAAGTAGAGTAAGTTGCCATGACCATTTTCTAGAAGCCTTCTAGCCCTGCCTTCTGCACCCCAAGGGTAAAACGGCGGAAAGCCGCTTCCCCTCGCCGCGGGGCTGCGCGCAGGGATGAGCAGCCCGCAGAACAGGCTGGAAGCGCGGCTGCTTTGATCCCAGGAACAAAGTCACGTCAGTGCGGTGTCTGTGACTGCGCATCAGGTAGCGGCTCGGCCTGCCCCTTCACCCCGCACCCACAGCGGCCGGGATGTGCCCACTGCCGCCGGGTGGGGCGGAGCAGCTCGGGCGGCAGGGCAGGGGCAAGCGCCGCGCCCGCGCTGCTGCTGCCGTCCCCTCCGCCGAGTCTCCCCGCCTTCCCCTCCGCCGCCTCACTATTCCGTATTTCTTTCCCTTTATAGGAAAAGTATGCGCAGGTCCGGGGGGGCTGCCCTGAGTCACCGAGGCCTGCGGTGCCCGCCCACGCCCGCGGGGCCGGGGCCGCCGCCGGGGCGGGGTCAGCCGTGGCCGCCGGGGCCGCAGCGCCGTGTCCGAGCCGCGCGTCCCGCCCGGAGCCGCTCGGCCCAGCGCGGGGCTCGGCGCCATGACGGGCAGGTGAGGCCGGGCACTCGGGGGCCGGGCACTCGGGGGCCTTCACCGCCCTGTGCCGGCCGGTGCGATCGGGAGCGGCTCCTCCTCCCCCCGGGTGCCGCCGTGCCGTGGGGGGCTGGTGGGAAGGGTCGGGGCAGGGCGCTTTGCTGCCGTGAGGCGTGCGCGGAGCGGGCCGTGCTCCGGCCGGGCGTGCCGGCGCGGAGCTGCCCCGCTGTGCCTGAGCCCTGCCCGGGGACTCGGCGGAGCGCAGGGCACAGGCAGAGCTGGGCGGGAGCAGCCGTGGATCTGAGCTGGCCTTGCACTGCAGGCCGTGGGCGCATGGCGTGACCCGGGCCGGCAGCCTGCGCCCTTCGCGCTGATCTACCGCAGCTCCTCTGCCCACAGACTGACTCTGCGCTTCCTCCAGCTGGCCTTGGCGTTAACATGCTCCAGGAGCTGCTTAAATCTGGAGCTTGCTTCTGCTCTCATGCTGTCTGACAGTGGAGACGCTGTGAAGCAACTTAATTGACAGTTATAAATGGGAAGAGGAGCGGGGAAGGCATTTCCTGGCATTTTGCGAGGGTTTGCCAAGTGCTTTAATGTTGCTCTTTTTTCTCCCATCTGTAAAATAAAACCCAGACATTATAAGCAGTTCGTGGAAATAAGCTTTTGTGAAATGTCTTGGAGGTGAGAAGCACAAAAAAATAATACTCCAATTAGCAAGGTGCCCTTTTTAGGATACTCATCCTCAGGAGTCCTGCTATCTTACTGTAGTTCTGAAGCGCTGTTCTTAATGATTCAGAATACTGAGATGGAGTCAAAGCACTTTGTGTAAAAGTATTCACTTTCCTATTGTGTCAAGTCTTGATGTTTGTATTATGAAGCATTTTCTGACTATTCAAAGTGGATCCTGATTAGTGGGGTTGTTGGATGTGAGAACCTGCTGGATAATTGTGTATGCTCATGTATTGTCTTTGTCTCTGATGCCAAATTGATGCTTTTGGGTGATTATACATGCTCAGAACTCTTCTGGGGTTTGCCTCATGTCTTTGAGGGTCCCCTTTTTAATTTTTCTTACGTGTGAAATGGGTGTGTATTTACAAGTTTACATTCATTTTCTTACAGCTAGAGGAAGACTCAGGAGTCTTAAATGTTCACAGGTCATGAGCACCCATCCAGCTCTAAAATGGAGAAAGGATGGAGAGGACTTAGAAAGGACTGTGGCTGAATGAACCCAGCTGATTGTAGTTTTTCAGAGCCGTGGCATGGTACTGTTTAGAATGACAGGCTTACCTCAGGTGAGGTCACTCAGGAGGACAGTGGGAAGTGCTGGGGAACAGTAATCCTTGTCTTCTCTCCATGCTTCCCCTGAAACTTGCCTGTTGAAGTGCAGCACTGTTCCTTTGGAAGCTCTGGCGTGAGGTGTGAGCATGGGTGGGCAATTCCAAGGTAGCAGAGACACTACAAAGTATGCAGTTCAAAGTGATGCAAACAAAGTGATGCTGTTCCCTTTTCCTTGGGTTTACTTCAGAGGGTTGTTTAAATGAGCAGGCCTTGGCTTTAGCTTATGAAAAGTGAATATGGGTGTTCTTTAATGGTTTCAGAAATGTTTGTCGGCTATGAACATTTGTAAAGTTCTGTCTGCTGTTGTTCTCAGGACAGGACAATTAACTGTTCTATCCAAGTTGTTAGTCACAGCTGTAACTCAGCTGGCTGTTTCCTTGTTAATAGTATCATCCATTTAGGGTAGTAGTTTCCCCGCAAAGCTTTACAGTGTCTGTGTAACGTTGCACTGCTCAGCACCTTGCCTGGCCGATGCCATTGACAAGCACCGTGTTCAGTGTTGTTTTTCAGGCTGGGACAGACTCCTATGGCATTGGAAATAATTCAGCATTGAGAATGTTCTTCCTTACATCTAGCTACAGGTCACTTTGCTGAGTGGTACCCAGATGTTGTTCCATGTTTGTTATATGGTAGTTCTTCAGGTCTGCTGACATTACGTAGTCAGATGTTTTCCAGCTTTTGGGACATGGTTCAGGGTTCTGGGAGGAGATGAACTGCTTCACAGCTGGAGCATCCCCACAATATCTATCAGTGGGAACCTTCCTGAGCCAGGAACGGGACATAAATGTGCTTTTGATCCTCAAACTGCTGACACAGGGAATGGTTGTGTTGTTTTACAGTGTTCTAAAGTGAAGAAGACTGAAGAACATGAGATGCTGAAACAGTATTCTTTTTCACTTCACCTTTCTTATAAAGCAGAAATATGAAATTACTCTCTTCTAGGTACTCTGATTACAGATGCATTATTAGTATTAAAATACATAAAAAAACCTCCATTTTCATTGTGTTCTGTCTGATTTGGGAGCAGAGGGCATCCTCTGAATTAAAAAAACTGCAATGATTTGATTTATTGATTTTTAGCATTAGAGAAAAATAAAAGCCCAGAAAAGAGAAGTGCGCATCTTTCTTTTTGTGTAGTCATAGTAAAAAATTACTAAAATTGGTAACTAGGTGACTATCTAGCAACTGAAATGCAAATCTTAAACATATCGCTAGTTACATTTTTACGGTATGAGGATTGTGTTCTGGTAGAGAAAACTGATAATTAGATAATTGGATTTTAGAAATAGTATTTGTGACTGCCAGGTCTGGGCTATTGGGGAAATAGAGGAGGAGAGCCACCTCCCTGACCTGCCGGCCACACTTTAGTTTACATGTTGTTTTAACTACAAATTTAAAAACAAATTCTGTGCAAAAGATCATGTGCTAGATGTAAAAGCAGTATGTTTTTAAGCAGTCTTTCTGTGGTTTTCAGTGTTGATAAATACAGTTGGTGTGATTTTTGGAGCATCTAGAAGTTAACTATGGTATTTCATTGCCAACAAATAAGGGAATGCCCCTTCTAGAATTGTATTTAGTCCACCTGTTAATTTTGACCTTCACCTTTTTGAGGATTGTTGGAGTTTGGAGTGGGGTTGATTATTTTTGTCTGGTTAGCTGGATTTTATTGGTTTATTTTTCTTTGTCTTTGTGATGGGCTTATTCCTAAGAAAGAGATTCTGTCAATGACCAGCGAGCAAAACGTTGTCAAGTGCCCAAAGTAGAAACTAAACAAGAATAGAAGAGAGTTTCCTTTAAGACTTTGCTGCTGTGGCATTGATAAGAAAACCCAAAGGTGAAAAATGCCTTGGCTGTTTTGTGTTGCCTTTAGAAATTAATCTGATATAAAGCCCAAGAAAAAAAATATTTCCCAAGGGCACGTTTCAGAGCATAATTATCTTCATAAGAAATTTTTGTTACCACTATATTTGGTCGAATTGGGATCTGGATACGCCTATGTACTTCCTGTAGTCAACAAAAGAAGAGCAGCTGCATTTACAGATACGCTTATTGATTGTCCCTAATCCAGTGAAGGTAAGAAATAACAGTATATTATTTTCAATTAGGCTAGCTGGTTAGATGCTTTTTTAATTTGGCAGAGAGCTGCTGCTGCTGTACATGAACCACTTACAAGTAAAATGGTTTGAAAGAGAGAGGTGTATGAAGGAAAATACTATGAAAGGTTCTTGGTGCTGAGTAGACAGTTACCTGCATTAAATAAGAGATCTCTCTGAATTAGAAGCAACTATTTCTGCTCTTCTAGATTGAAAATGGGGTTTTAATCTTAGTCTTTTGATCTAAATTTGCTCTCCTTTCTGAAGGAGAGCTTGAAAAGGTACAGAAGAAACTTTGGGAATAACCTGTTAGGTGGAAAGTTCTTACTCTGTTGCTCTCTAGATATCTTCTAGATAGGAAGGTCCTTAGTCACTTCTGGGGCCATAGAGCTTCTTCTCTGCTTTGGCCTAGAAAGTAACCACCTGTAAGAGTTTAGCATCAACCCTGTCTCTTAAAACCAATCTATCAAGAGGGAAAGAAACAACAGACCTGTGCATTTTCACTTTTTATGTGTAAGGTGGCAAGAGAGGAGAGAGTGAGCTTGTGTTGAGGGATGGGAAGACAGGATGTTTGCTGTTGTGATTTTGTTATTTTTTTCTTTAATCCCCTCATCTTCCCTTTTGAAGAAGACAGTAATAGTTTCCATGGAAGTGGTTATTTGAAAACTAATAGAATCATATATGAGTCAGGTAACAGCTTCAGTGTTTGAGAGAGGAGGGTTGGTGTCCGATTCCTTAAGGATAAGAGAGATGAATGTTGTGGTGATTTAATATTTTGCTTTGTGCTAGAAGTAAAAAGGTGATTTAATCTTACATTTTTAAGATGGTTTATTGCTCTAAAATTTCAAAGGTCAGCAAAGACACCCAGTATGGAGGATATTTTTCTTTATTCCATTTATATTCTAAAATAGAAAAGGATAAACTACATTAGTCTGAAGGAAATGGTAGTGGCACATTGCTGTCAGGTCAAGAGCTGAAACTCTCAAGGAATTGAGGGGTGCATTGTAGATTTTAAGGTTGCTGATCTGGGATTTCAAAAGTATGTTGTCATTTATTCATGCCTATTCTACTGGGCCCTAGCAAACCCTTATTTTTCTTTAGGTGTCGGAAGAGATTCCTGTTCACTAATATTCGTTTAGAACTCATGTAGTCATCGGTCCTCTAACTTTTTTTCCAAGCTGTATTTCATGCTCATGCTACAAAAATCTTTCCCTTCCTTTTTTTTTTTTTTTTTTTTTTTTTTTTTTTTTTTTTTTTTTTTTTAAAACAATTTACTAAAAAGTAATTTGTTAGTAATGACTCTTAAAATATTTTTCATGGTAATACTTGAAGGCCAGAGAGCTCTGGAGACTGGAATGCCAAGTATGTTCTTCCTCCCTGTTTCCTGACTTTCTGCTGTGACTGCTGCCGGCTGCAATGAGTCCAGAGAGCAGAAGTCTTTGCAAGCTTGTTTCTTGGAATATGCTTTGTCCAAATGGAAGGAACAATTCTGTTGTTTACAGTGTCCTTAGGACGTGGTGTTATAGGGCAGCCTGCAGGAAAGCGTGTGGAGATGCCAGGGTCAGATACTGATCTGCAGTAAATTACAGTGTTTGCTATCAAGAGTGCTAGTAATGAGCTTTGCCTTTCTGCATTTCTCTGTGCTTTGCTCAGAAAGTTTTCTTGATTTAAGTGGCTTAATTAAGTAAAGGCTGAGGGGTTTTTTTTACCTCATTTGTGACAATTATACGGATGCACTCTGCAAGGCTAGTTCATAATGAGGTGCTGATGCAGCCCCTAGTGTGCTGCGTTAAGTAGCTAATTATAGTGGAGTGCAGGAAAGAGGTTGTCAGATCTTTAAGAACATGGCAAAATGGCAGAGAGGTTGTAAGAAACAGTGCTTGACCGGGTGTCTATGCATCCTGCTTTAGCTCTTCTAAAATGTAAACGCAACTCCGCAAAGGAAGGTGACTCAGTGAGCGCTGGTGCTGCTCCAGTTGTGTCGGTGCATTCCCCTGCCGAGGGCCTGGGTGCCATGGCCGGCCTGAGGCTGCAGGGGCTGGCGGCCTCCAAGCTCTACCAGCGCCGGCAGGATCGGCTCAGCGGCACAGGGTCTCTGCTCAGCGGCCAGGCACACGCGGCAGCCGCGATTCCTGGGTATGTCTCCGACGTGAAGGGAATGGCATTGTTGAAGCATTTTCCAGGATTTGATAGATTTTCGGTTCTGGTGGTTGGGGCTGTTTTATGCGAAGTGAGAGCTGTTTGCGTGGAGCCAAGAGGGGATGAGGTCTGTTTGTTTTCATTTCCAAGTAGATTAAGAAGGAAAGGACTTTCCTGATGAGAAAGCTTTCAGTTTTAACAATAACAGGAAAGCAACAACGGAGAACCTTTCCCATTTTGAGCTCTGTACTAGACTGTTCAGAGCCAGCGTTAGTGCTTGTGTTGGTTTTGCACGGCCTGGGTTTTGGTAGCGGGGGGTCACAGAGGTGGCTTCTGTGAGAAGCTGGTAGAAACTCCCACCACGTCTGACAGAACCAATGTCTGATAACTCTGAAGATGGATATGGCCAGGGCTGGGCCAATAAGAGCTATTGGTAATGCCTCTGTGATAACATATTTAAAAAGAGAATTAAAACAAAGTGGGGCACAGTTTCTTCTAGCCAGAGAAGAGGAGGAGGTGAGAACACGTGAGGGAAACAACGTGGACACACAGGTCAGGGGAGGAGGGGGAGAAGGGGCCCCAGGTGCTGGAGCTGAGATTCTTCCTGATGAGGACCATGGTGAATCAGCTGTGTCCCTGCAGCCCATGGGGATGCACAGGGATGCAGAGATCCAGCTGCAGCCCATGGGGGAGGTGCCCATGCTGGAGGAGGTGGATGCCTGGAGGAAGCTGTGATGCAGTGGGAGACCTGACAAATTGACCCAAACCCCCCATGCCTTGTCTCCCTGCAATCTCAGTGGGAAGGAAGGAGGGGCTGGGGGGAAAAAGATGTTTTAAGGGCTTATTTTACTTCTCATTATCCTCCTCTGACTTTTTTAGTAAGAAATTCACTTTATACCTCTAAGTTGAGCCTGTTTTGCCCTTGAAGTGTTTTCTCCCAGTCCTTATCTTAACTCATGAACCCTTTAAGTCTTCTTTTTCCTCCTCTACCCTGCTGTAGCAGGGGAGGGCGAGTGAGTGACTGTTGTGGGTTCCTGGTGTTTGGCCAGCATCAAACCATGACAGTGCTGATGGTGAAGCATTTGGGCACTGTGGGAGTAAAAAGTGCTGAAATGCAGTAATTTTTCCAAATGTTGATTAAATTCTATCATTCCTTGGGTTTTAGGGTTCAGTAGTCAATTCTTTACCTATACTGTTAATAGCAAGTTCATTTATTTTAGTTTTTGTAAATAACTCCAGTTTCAGAAACTGAAACTTTCAAATGTAGCTGCTTCATGGGAATGTGTAAACCAGAGCTTCTTAAATCTGTCCAGACAATTCCCTTGCTTGATACGATCACTACTTATTCCATGCTTCACATTAAAATTTTACCTCTGAATTTTCATTAGTTAATTTTATACAGGAGGTAAATTAACAGGAGTTAAATAAAACTTAGTTTCTTTGAGAGAACTGTGAGCTGCATCAGCAATATGGGATCTCAAGTCTGTGTCACTGGAGAGAACAGTGAGCATCCAGGAGAGGTGATTTTCTAGCAGTCAGGAGTTCTGAATTTGAGACTTAGCAGGAAGAAAATCGTAAGCCTGATGCTTACCTGGAAATGAGGAATTAATTTGGCCTCTGAATATGAACTGTGCATCCCTCACTAAAATTCTCCTTTTCCTGCTCTTTTCCTTTTAGCCTGTAGCTCTTAGTTAGCTGGTAATTTTTTTATTTTTCCTACACAAAGCTGTGAGTGTGAATGTATGAGAATTTAATGAGGAGGGGGCCTAACAAGGTAGTAAAGGAAGTGATGATGCCATCGAGTGCTGACAATGCTGTTCAGGGAAGGTGAAAAGTGTGGAAGAGACCTGTGAGAGGAAAGAAAAGCACTGAAAAAGCAGATGTACAGTTAAATTGAGTACATTTTCACATCATAGTTCTTGAAGCAAAGTAAGCATAGAGCAAATATATTTCGGTTTTATTGAGCAGGTGACAGTGCTGAAAATTTTAATCCCTTTGAGATGTTTCTCTCCTGAATTACTGTATTTTATCCATGGGTTTTGAGCTAGTGATAATTTTTGCTTCACCTTCCTGACAGGCTGTGATAGTCTGTGTCCTTTCTTCAGGCAAAGGAGAGCAGCTGTAGTGCTGCTGCTAGTTGGTGATAATTGATGAATACGTGGGGAATGATTTGTGTTGTCAGTGCTGGTAAACAAACATCACATTTAAATTCCTTTGAGATAGTAGAAGTGAAGTAGACAAAGATTTAATGTGCATAAGGAGTTATTGATCAAATAGGTGTTCTGGATGAATGGATGAAATAATAAAAGAGTGGTTTTCCTGTGTAAGAGGCATGATTTGTTTAAAACCTGTACATTTTGTTATGTTGTTGATATTTGCCTGGGCTGAGTGAACACTGCTGACTGTGTGTCTTTTTAAGTAATAGGTCATGATTTACTGGCAATAAGTATGTCTTGGTGTTGAGAGGGACTGCCAAGTATCCATGGCATAGGATTTTTTTCTGTGTGAATACCAAGAGACTTTTGGTGTTTCTGATCTCAGAGAACCTGATTGCAGCTTCCTGCAGGCCAGCTATATAGATGTTGTATTCTGGCCTCAGCTGCAATATGTGCCTTTTTTTTTTTTTTTTTTTTTTTTGATCCTCCAGTTTCTGCTAATTGCAAATTGCTGTTGCTCATAGGCCCAAGGAGATATTTTTTCCATATTGTGACCATAAGTTGTATTTGTAGGTTTTTCTTAATTTTGATTATCCCTGTGTTCTAAAGAAGAAAGAAAAGTGTTTATTTTTTATTAAGGAAGATATACTGAGAGAAACACTATTCATTTCTTGTTTAGCCAGTGAAAAAATACTTAGCATGAGCTGAAAGTTCAATGCAAGCAGAAGGAGAAATGATGAAAATGTTAAGCTATGCACATAATTTAACAAACGCACAACAAATCGTGCATTAAACAAATGGGAATTATTTTTTTCCAACATTTTATGACAAGTTTAATAATAGCAACACTAAAGAAGTTAATTCAGTTTGGGAAGATTGTTCAGATATGTCAATTGCAGCAAAGAGATACTGGAATGATAAGGGTAGTTGAGGCGTGTTTTTCAGCACTAGTTCATGAACTGACACCCTTCCTCTTTCTTTTGTCTTTGCATTAGTCATTATCTGTGAAATTAATCATAAAGTCTGGTATTGTCCCAGCAGATTTCATTTGTATCTTTGTCAACATTGAGGACTTCAAGGCACTAATTCTGAGCCGTGCTGTGGGGACAGGAACCAGCCCCTCTCCTGGAGTGCTCTCATTTTTGTCTTGGCTGCTGATGTCTGTGACACACACACGTGGTAGTAGCTCCTCCAGTTAGGATGTTTCACTATCATATCTGTTTCTGCATGCATACTAGAAATGTAATCATATTGTGATATTTTCTGTATACACTTGCTCCTACTGGTAGACCAGAATGAGCAGAAAATGCATTTTTGGGTTCCCTTGCATAGGTTTTGCTCTCTGCTGAGGTTTGGATAATGCCGTGGGTTCTTGTATCTCAAAGTATTGTTTTGTTTTCTTTGATAATAAGATAATTTGTTAAAGGTACAGCAGATAATGATGAAAGATTGGGGAAAGCATTGTTTGAATGTTGGTGCTTTGGGGTTTCTGCAGGGCAGGATAACTTCAGGATGCTGATCTCATCGTGCCTTTCCTGTCTTTGTGTCACTGACTTATTGTTAAAACAGACGAAGATTCTTTATTTTACTGAATAGCAAAAAATCAATGAGCAAACAGAATAGAAGAAGCACTCTGTATTGGGGAACTGTCCTTTGTGGGAAAGATTTAGGTGTAAATACCTGATGAGTGGCACAGCAAGTCAAAATTTTGTGGTTACTCCTGGTACTGCTATCAAAAGGATGGTTGTGGTATCTTTCCTTTCCACATCCTGCCAGAAGTGCTTTTGCAGCAGTGTAGTAAACTGAATCATAAAACTGCTCTGAATTAGCACGGTGCTCCCTCTTCCTTCCAGCTTTGGTTAATTTTAACCTTGAGCTTGTTGAAAAAATGCTTGGTTTTGTATAAACAAGAGGACAGACAGAGGTTGTGTTCTCGGGAAAATGAAGAAAATGGCAAGTGTTAAAGTAAAACCTTTGAATAAATGCAAAGTCGTATCTTCAGGTAAATGCTGAAGTGGCAAATTGTACCTTGAGTGCAAAACAATAAAATGTTTTAAGTGAGGATGGATGCAGAGTTATAAATGGAAAAAGAGTAAGGATGCAAAACTCTCGCTGTGGATTGTCAAAGAGCCACAGCTGCTGGTTTGCATTACAGGAGATGCACTGGTCAGGAGCTGATGTGGTTCAGCTGACTCCTGGTAGTCTGACTCTTCCCAAAAGTTTCAGTTGAGTTTTAGCTGAGGCAGAGAACTGAGTTATTTTTTGTACTGGTTCTTTAATTTATATTTTTCTGGACTAATAGTTTCTCTCATCTGCATGATGAGTCACACTCAGCTCATTTCCATGGACAGCTCAGACTGTATCATGCTCATCTTATGCCTTTAGGGAAATCTTGTCAGGAGCAGCAGCATCACAGAGCCTGTGTCATCATTATCTCTCTTGCCAAGACAGCCATGGGGCTTGTGTGGGAATCTCTCCTGGAGTGTCTGGTGTCAAGTGTGACAGCTGCACTGTGTTTCATGCAGGCACATGGCTGTACAGGCTGCAGGCTTGAGTTGTTGAGAGTTGCCATTGTGGAGGTGGCTGCTCTGGTCTAGCAGAGTTTAACCCTGCATGTTGAACCCCAAAGGTGGGTCCCTTTGGAGAAAGAAAAAAGAAAGAAAATTAGGATTTTTTAAAATGTTAATTTCGTGTTTATAAAGAAAAAGACCCGGCAAACACAACATAACATGGTGCTTTGCTATTAGTGTCTAGCATGTAATACTTGATACAGATAAGAATATCTGGGGTTTTTTCCCAGAGGTGATTTTTCACTATGATGACATCAGTCTTTATTAATCTTGGCTGTTGGCTAGCTCAAGTCTTGGAATTTAAGAACTGAATTTTTCAACAGGGAAAAAGTACCTGAAGGGAAAGATGATATTTTGAAGTCCTGGTACAGATTTGTGTGGTGTAGCTGGAAGAGTGGTGACTGAAAACCAAACCAATTGGGTGTTGGCTTTGCGCAGACTGTGATGTTTTTGTGCTGACCTATTCTCTTGGTACGGTGTCAGGATAAAAAATGCTTTAACCTGTGATCCCTAGTTTATGGAATTACAGAATTTCCTCTTGTCCATAATTCTAGTCCATGTCTGTCTTTTTACATATCCTTTGTACTGCAAAAAGGAAACAAATTTTAACAAATTTTTGCTAAATTGGTACTCCATTCTTGAAACTGTTGTGGTCTCTCTTGGTTTTTGCCTCCCTTGGCATTGCAGCGGTAGAAAGAAAGTCTGTTTTTACTGGGGGGTCGCTCTAGGTCACAGCCTAGGATGTTAGTGCAGTCTGCAGAGGGCAGATGCAGGGCTCAGCTCAGGCAGCTGAATGCAGGGCTGGTTGTGTTACCTCGGGAGTGTGCAGCTGCTCCCTGCTCAGTTGAGCTCAGGGCACGACGCCCTGGAATACAGACAGTGGCCTGTTTTTGAGGGGGATGTCTCAGAGCAGAGCAAAGAGAATCTTCTGCTCCTGGAAAAGCTTCTTGAATTACTGTTCTGCATGAAGAGGTGGGGAAGGTGTTGGATTGTTGAGTAACACTAACAATGGAAAATCAACTCAGAGTAACTTTGAATCTAAAGAGAAAGAAAAAAGCCTTGTAAAGCAAGCTTTAATTTCATGCATGTATTACCTACCTCAGGAAAAGTACTATACAAGTAGTTTGGAGATTTTTTTAACATGGTGGCAGTTTTTATACTTCCACCTATAAAACTGCAGTCTTTATAATCATAGAATTCGAAAGGTGTCCAGAAGGCATAAAAAAGTTTTTCTATATATAAAAGTGTAATAATATTGAGGTCTTATACTATTGGATAGCCTGGTGTTTAAAAGACTGTTGCACACTGCAACAGGAAACTGATACGTGCCTGATAATTTTTCCCTCCTGGTTTGCACAGGTGATACACATTTTAAAACTCTATGAACTTAGATTAGCATGATGGCAGGCATAAAAATTTTGTGGAAGAGGTTAGGGTGATTCCTTATTTTAGGGTAGATCAAGGAAATGTTCTTTACATGATTTGTAAGTATGGCTTGAGGGAATTTTATCCTCACGTTCTGAGGAAATGAAGCTGAGGCACTGGCCAAGCCAGCTAGAGGGACTTCTCCCTGCCCATAGCTTTGTAACACTTGGACAGTTTGAGCTAATTTGTCAGGACAGGGGACTGTAGAGGGGGAAATGCTTTGTTACTGCTGACAGTAAAGGGGAGAGTGCAGTGGGATATTAATGTTTATCACATGTCAGAAAATCCACATCCTGAGACCAGAAGACCCAAGAAGTCAGGATCACTGGTTTTACTGTTCTCCAAACTGCTGGTTTGTGAAAAATTGTGGATATTTGCTCTGAGCTATTAGCAGGATGATGTAATGGGGTGAAATATTGGTAAAGCAGCCAGAAGTGTTTAATAGGTACATCTAGTAAGTGACCTCATCTGCCCCATATGCGTTGTCAAAACCTTATTTCTGACCAATGTCAGTGATTCATTGACTCATTGATCTTTCCTTTTTTTTCATGTAAGAGGATGTTTAAAGCAGCTGGAATGTTGTGTTTATAAACATTCTTACTCTTGTCTTTATTCCAGTAATATGTCTGATGCTCTGGCGAATGCGGTGTGTGAGCGCTGCCAGACGCGGTTCGATCCTGCAGAGAGGATTGTGAACAGCAATGGGGAGCTCTATCATGAGAACTGCTTTGTCTGTGCTCAGTGCTTTCGGCAGTTCCCAGAGGGACTCTTTTATGAGGTGAGTTTTCAGACTGGTTGGAAGAGAAGAGAAATAGCTGTGGTAAAATGCAAGGAATTCTCATCTTTCTTGGACGTTTAATTTCTTAGCCCTAAACATTTGTTGTCATTTCTTTGAGGAGCTTCCAACTGATTTCCCTTTTTTGCTTCTCACATATTCCTTCAGTAACAGCAAAAGCTGCTCTTTGGGTAAGACACATTAAAGAAAGAAAATAAGAAGTGTTTTGGTGATCATCACAGAATCACAAACTGGTTTAGATTGGAAGGGACCTTACGAATCATCACATTCCAAACCCTGCTGTGGTCAAGGCCACTTTCCACTGGACCAGGTTGCTCAAAGCACTGTCCAACCTGGCCTTTATATTTCAGTAGACATAAGTGAATTTTTTTTCTTTATTTTTAAACCTATTGCACCAAATTGTTCCAGTTCGGCAACATAAAAAAATAAGTGAACCCATTTAAAAGCTAGGTTGAAATTTTTTTGCAGAATGTGCACAAGCACGTATTTTGAATAACATTGTTTCAAACTTGCTGTATTTTATTTTGACAGCAGTTTTATACTCAGGTCAGAGGAGAAGTTGTTCTGAACTAAATTAAAGCAAAAATGAAATTAAAGGAGAAACTATAGGAGAAGGATTGGAGTGTTCTTCAGGATTTTTACTGTCTTGTAGCATCATTGCTATTAATTTAGCTGTGCAAATTCACCATGAGCCTGACGCCACATGTGGGTATTTCTTTAAGGAGAACCTTTAGGAGTTGAAAAATGTGTGTAGGGGGCTAGAAGGGGAAAACTTGACTGACCTTGACTTGTCATGTTAATGGAAAATCATGTTGGACTGTGATGATGTAAAAGTAGTTCAGTTATTCATGAGGGCTCCTTCTCTCTTATTTTGTTTGCAGTTTGAAGGTAGGAAGTACTGTGAGCATGACTTCCAGATGCTGTTTGCTCCTTGCTGTGGAGAATGTGGTAAGAAGTGGCAAATATCAACACCAGGGCTTAACAACTGCAGGGCTCTGCAAACCTCACAGCCCTGCTGTGACATCCAGCCTTGGGCTGGGATTATTGGAGTCACTTTAAGGGATCAGGATCTCTGGGTGGGAACAAAGCGTGACACTGGCAGTGATTTTGGGTTATCCTGGTTGTGGGAATAATTGGGGTTGTTTTCAAAGTTAGACTGTAATAGTAATTGTGGAATTAAAATGAAAGGACTACAAAGGACAGTAGATTTTGATAATACTGTTTCCTGTGTGCATCTCATGCTTTCCTTTTGCAGGTGAGTTCATTACTGGGCGTGTTATCAAGGCAATGAACAACAACTGGCACCCAGAATGTTTCCGCTGTGAGCTCTGCGATGTAACCCTTGCTGACCTGGGGTTTGTGAAGAATGCTGGCAGGTAAGATGGAGCAGGAGGTCAGAAGTTTTAGCAGTGTGTTATTGGTACAGCTGTGAGATGCTGAGGGTGGTCAGTTAGTTTTACACTGAGAAGGTAAGCTTGAAAAGGTACAGAAGAAGCTTTAGGAATAAACTTTTAGGTGGAAAGTTCTTCATCCAATGAAACATGTAGGAAATCAGATTTTAGTGGCTAGTGAATGGGTTCTGGAAAAGAAAGGGTTTTCAGGCAGAAGGCTGCATAGTAAGTGAGAAAAAGGGATTACGTGATCTTAGGCAGGCTGTTTATCAAGTAAGCTGCTGAGCAGGAAATCAAGATGTAGCAAAAGGCCAAAATAATAACACAGTGATTTCAGCAAAGATTTTTCAGCCTGTGATTCCACTGGTCTTCAGAGATCATTCATTCTAAATGCAGAAATACAATAATGAATCATATAAATTGATTAATGCATTTAATTCAGAAATAAGAAATGAAAACACAAAAGGAGCTTATATCAAAGCATACCATTATAAGAAAATGAAACAATCCAGCAGTTAGCAGTGTTGCACAATTCAGAGTTAATTATGGGCTTTCATATGTTATGAGCAAAGCCTTGTAGTTTCCTAGAGTTTATATTTTCACTAACTAAATGGTGAAGGGAGGAGGAAAAGATCATATACTTGTACCTGTCCAGCAGGGAGTCCTCTTAACTCTCTTCCTTTTTGAGGAAGCAGTCAGGATAAAAGCAGTTCAAGCAAGATAAAGTATGTTTGATTTTTTAATTTGTGGACCAAATCTAAAATGGTAAAGAACTTGTTCCCAAAAGCATAGCAGAGAGACAGGTGTGTGTATCTACATAATAGTGTATTTCACCTGTCACATGTCCTATAATATTTATCTCCATAGCATTGAAGTAAATGTCTTCTAGTAAATGTTATTGGAAGCTCTTGCATTCTTTATTTTTTCTTTTCATTGTACCTGGTCTGCCCTAGTCTGCCTGTCGTTTCCAGGCATATTCTGCTGGATACAATTTTCTATCAGTGAGAATAAAGATAATCTCTGCTCTGTCCATGCTGAAGGAATAGTCTTGCTAGATAAGTCACAAAAAAGAACTGTAAACCATCTTAAAGCTAGGAATCTTTTCTGTCTCATTCCCTGTCCGGGCTAGGTTCATTGCTTCATTCTGGTCTTTTTTCTTTTTCTTGTCACCATTTAGTACCAATTTTCTCTCTTACATATAAACACTTTGAATTCAGAGACTTGAACAAGATGCACAAATGTGGGTTTTTTCATCAGGCAGGTCTATCTCAGGAGCAGATCTCTACTGCTGGCACAATGTGAAATTTTAAATAAGGCTGTATGCATTGTGCAGAAGAAGAACTGAGTGCTTTGAGAATTAAGTTCTTTGAAAAAAAAAATTCATGGGTCCATTTCCTTCATTGTCCCCTTCCCTATTCCTAAGCACTCAACCCTCAGTTTAATTTCTTGGAAGTCAGTAGGACTGTCCTTCTGTTTGCAGTTTCAGTAGTACCAACACCTGTTCTCTATGGTCAGAGGGGTTCTTGTTAATGGCAGCCCCATGAAAACAGAACTTCCCTTCTCAGGATGAGTTTGACTCTGGGTGGACTGTCATGCTGCATATTTGTGCTCTCAGCTGGTTTTGGTGGAAGAGAGTGCTCTTAAGATGAAGCGCTGACACTGACTAGAGTCATGTTCACAGTTCAGATTTGGCACTTAGTGAGCTTTCATTTGTCTTACCCTCATATGTTTGAGGCAACGTTACGGTCTTTCTAATACAAAACAGATTGCACAAAGCCTCACGGAATTTCTCAGCTACAAAGAAATACATGACAGGGTCTAAGGCGCCATTGAGGCTGGTGAGGCAGGAGGTGATGCGGTTGCTGAGGGCCAGGAGACGCTGTGTTTCACAGGAAGCTTTGGTCCTGTTGTAATGGAGAATATAAATGTAGCGATTGACATGATAAGGTACAAAGCAAATTAAAAAGATCATCACGACCATGATGATCATTTTGACAGCTTTTTCCTTCAGGTGTTTCTCAACTCTATTCCCACTCCTCAGGCTCTGGATGATGAGTAAGTAGCAAGTCACAGTAGTAACGAAGGGGAAGGTGAATGCCACTGCTAAGGACACGAGGGCGTGACGTGAGGCCTTTTCTCTGTAGAGCTGCAGGCAGACAGTTGTGTTTTTCATGTGGACCGTCTGCACGTTGAGCAGCAGAGGTGCCATTGCCACGCCAACAATGACCCACAGAAAGACACATGCCGCGTGGGCGTACCGGGACCTGCGGAGCTTGATGGACTTCACGGGGTGCACAATGGCCAGGAAACGGTCAACACTGATGCACATCAGGAAATAGATACTGGCATACATGTTGAGGTAAAAAAGGAAGCCGGTGAGTCTGCATGGGATCTCACCAAATGGCCAGTGGTTGCCAGAAAAATGGTACACCAGGCGGGTGGGAAGTACCAGCACAAAGGACAGGTCAGCCACAGCAAGATGCATCAGGAAAATGTTGGCAGGTGTGCCTGATTTTTGGTCCCGGATGAAAAGCCAAAGAGCCAGAGCATTGCCAGCAAAAGCCAGGATGAAGTCCAGAAAGTAGAAAGTGGCAAAAATCATGTTCTCAAGGTGTGTCTCTTTGCCACATTGCTCTGATGTTTCCAAAGCAAAATTTGATCGATTTGAGCAGTTGAAGAGCAGGCTTGAAGCTGCTGGCCCATTCATTTTTCCCCACGGTTCTGAAGAATAAAACGCCCTAAATGTGAAAGAATTAAGACAGCTTATTACAAAAGAACCTGGGTTTGTGGAAAACAACAACAAAAAACAAGACCCAAAACCCCACACATGAAAGTCAGCATGGTCTCCTGTTTGCTAGTGTTTAGTATGGCATGTCAGTCTGAATTTAAATCTTGTATTAGAATTCTGAATACCCTCTGCTTAGCACTCATCAAAGCAGTGTCATAGAGTACTAGACATACTGTACAACTGGCACAAATGTACATTAGGTACAAAAGTTTGAAAACCCTTTTAGTTTTGAAGGAGTGATGCAAACAAAGGTGAGGAAATTTTACCAGAGTTCACCAGAGCAATAATTCCTGTGGAAGGAATTCCAGTGAAGAGCTGGCCTGCTGGTGATGAGCTTGTCTCCAGCTTGTGCTGAGGTCAGTTGTATAACCAGGTAGTGAAGTACTTGTGTGTCTGGTTAAGAGGAGTAGGAGTGAGTTGTGTGTATTGAACTAGAACGTATTTGCCATGTTTCAGTTTGAAAGCCTAGTTAGAGACTGAAGAGTTCATGAGAAGCTCAGCTTTTCTGAGCATAGGTATCTGTTGTAAGCTGATCTAGCTTAGAAGATCTATCTTGTTCTTAAAAGAGAGAAAAAATAGGTCAAATATTTCTGTTACTAAAAAATTCCACAGGGCTCCTGAAAACCTTTGGGCGTTATTTTAGTTTAAAGTCCTGTATTTAAGGCAAATGCATCTCATTGCAATATAGGAGGAAACTTTTCAGATGGGTAGCAACATGTCTTTTGACACCAAATTGACTTGGGGAAGAATTGAAATAATGCCCATGCTGTCAGTCACCTGTCAAAGTGTCATCCTTCCCTGCAGCTTTTATCTTCCACCACAGCTCTCTCTTTTCCTCCCTCAAAAGCCTGAGCTTTGCTGTAGCTTATCCAGGGCCTTTTCCAAGAAGAAGCTTAGTAGAACTGGTCTTATCTTTGCCAGTCTCTGTTTGCAATGTCCTGAACAGCATCAACAGGAAGTGTGATGGGATTTTCTGAGCACCTATACATGGCTTTTTATACATTGCTTGTCTGTGGGTATAGGTGGTAGGGAAATGCAGGTGGTCTGAAATTCCAGCATTGTCTCTATTACTTGAATTCCTCAGAGGTGTGGAATCCAAGTAATCCTTACAGTTTGGGCAGCAGTACCTCCGTTTTGCTCACCAGTGTGTTTTGTACTGACTGACCATTTCTCCATGATATTCAATACATCTTTAAATACATCTATTGTGCACTGTGTCCAGGTCCTCAACAGAACTCATTGTTCAGATGTCTAAAAATACTGGGATCATGGAGAATGTGAAATAAGATTAAGGACAAACAAATACATTGGAAAATGTTAGAAAATTCCAAGGTAATTAATATCTTCAGTTTGGCTCCTGTTACTTTCAGGTGAACAGAAAACTGGAATTGCTGGAGATTAATGTGCTGGATCACTTGTGTTTGGTTCACATTTGAAGAGACAAAGTCAACAGCAGGGAGACTGGATGAAATTCTGAAACTGGAAGTTCTTCCTATGGCCACAGGGGGCCCTTCTTCCTTCATGCATTGCCTGGAAACCTTTCTTGATTTGAGTATTTATAGCAAGTTGCTGTCTCGCCATTACTTGCAATTGCATGTGCAAGGAAGACTGTACAGCCCTCTTGTTCTTATCTATAAAAATACTTGTGAAATTGTACTTTCACATACAAAAAGAAAATGCCTTACTGCATTTTTTTATGTGAAAGTCACAAGTTTATAGAATAGGCCACAATTTTTTGTTTATATTACTCGTTTGTCCTTTACAAACTAAAACCTGCAAGTATTCTTGAACCCTAGAGTTTAAAGTTTGTATGGGATAGTAACATTGACTCATAACTTGTCCTCCCTGGATGGAATTAGTTTGAATATATATTTTTCTGTTGCATACCAAAAGAGAAGCACATGAGACCATGCCTTTTTACTGGCTATTAATTTATGATGGTGCTTATTACCTCATGTTCTAGCTTTAAGCCTTTTTTTTTTGTGTCAGGCCCATCATTTAATTAATGCTTTTCCAAATGCAAAATGTGTAAATCAGGTGATCTTTATGTGCACACCTGTCAGGGATGGGGTGGTCTTATGGCTAAATCCATGGTTGTGACACCTGAGCAAGCGGTAAACACTGGCTTAGAGCAGCTGAAAAGGCAGAAACCAGGGTTGCCTGATGGAGCAGACTGGGATGGCTCTTGTCTTATTGATAATGCTTTAAGTCAGTTCTCAAAATGAAGGAGTAAGCAACTTTTCCCTATTAACAAGCTAATTATTAGGGGTTTACCAGCATGATACACTGAACCAATTCTACTTGAGTTGACTTCCTAAGGCAGATCTTGGAAATTCAGATTCAGCTGCGTGTCAGTGCCAGACTTAGAATAGGCAAGACTTAAAAGTTGAGAGTTTTATCCTCACTGATGACAACATTGAGTCTGCTATGGATTTCTATACCACATCTGCTGTCGGTGCAAAATGCTGTGGGTTGGAGAAGGGAGAATGTCAGAGCTATCTGGAATCCCAGTATGTCAGTGTCAGGAAGAGAGAGGCTCAGAACTAATGATAAAATTGAAATAGATTCCATCTTTGCAAATGATGGCCTTCATAGGAGAGCTGCTGTTATCTAATTTACTTTTTGGAGTAAAGTGAAGGGAGATGTTTTTCATTGTCTGGTTAGAAATTACAGAAAAGGAAAGTGCTCCTCTTTCTAATTTTGCTTATGTTTTAAGTTAAAAGGAAGTTTTAATTACAGCTTTAATGTTTGGGGTTTTTTGTAATTCTAGTTATTGGGTGAAAATAGTGGTGTAGCACTTGAGTATGTTCAGAAAAAAGCCAACATATCACTAGAATTAATTGTTTGGCTTATTTTTAGACTGTACAGGTTTCCAACAAAATTCTACAGCTTTAGAAAAGTAATAATTCTCTGACAGTGTGTCCTCTAGAAGGTGTTGAAAGCCCTTTTGCAGTTACTTGCAATTCTACTCCTATTCTCCTTGGATTTATCCTATAAATTTAAAATAAAAGTGTTTAGTTATTTTATGCTTACAGACAAAGCACTGGGATTCCTATAGTCTGTATAAATGCTAAGAGCAAACTAGAAACATTCAGAAATGACCTAGAATGTGTAGTCTTTGTTAAGCTGTATGGGGCAAGAGGCATTCATTCCACAGACAGAAAACTCCTTTAAGAGTCTGGCTCATTATCCAATAATTTCTGCTTGGACTGCACTCTTGATGTTGTGTGAATATTTAGTGATTTATGTATTGCTAAACAGAGCACTGTTCTGGAATGAGCCATTATCCCAGGCCTCCCAGGGCTAATGGGGATGTCACTGCTCATTTGAAATACATGCATGCACACTGACCATATTTTTTGCCCTGTTTCTCTTCTGCTCAGAAGCAAGCAAGAGAACAATTCACAAGGCTGTCAGTATGGACATAAGGCAATCACTCTTCCACCAGATGCTCTGTCTGTCATTAATGAAAGAACTAGCAGGAGAAATCTTTAGCTCATTGTACACAGTTACCTGGTTAGTTTGGAGCTTTTGTTTGCCCAGTGCAGATAAACTGTTAGGGTTTGTGGTAGGTATCAAAAATTCCTGTTCTTGCTCTCAGCTAGAGCAGTTTCTGGTATGATTATACTGACTTGTGCATTTTTATGATTATGAGTTTAGTTTCTTGTCAAATGAGTGTCTCCTATCTTTCACTCAAAGTACTCTTCATTAGAAATAGTCAGTTTCTGACTGAAGTTGTTCTCCTGAAAATCGCTCTCTGCTGAGCCTGTATTTCAGCTGAAATACTTGTGTTTTGTGACCATCAAAGCAGTGTCATAGAGTACTAGACATACTGTACAACTGGCACAAATGTACATTAGGTACAAAAGTTTGAAAACCCTTTTAGTTTTGAAGGAGTGATGCAAACAAAGGTGAGGAAATTTTTCTTTGAAGTTCAGAAAATGCTGCCTGTTCTTAGATTCAGACATTTCCATTCTGTTCATCCACCTTGGTACATGTACCGCTCCTCATTGGCACCAGCTAAAACTAATGCCATTAAGAAAGCTCCTTAAAAAAAAGCTTCTTAAGCTCCTACTAACAAAAGTTGGTCTCTTACCTCTGCAATGCAGTCCTGTGGGTGGAGTGTAAGGGTCCTTTTGGAGAATATCTCAGCGAGCCCCTGATGACAGCAAACTAGGTAGAAGCAGAGCAGAGCAAACAAGATGATTCCAAGAGAGTGCAGAGTTGCTGAGAGTCAGAAGGGGAGCCCCTCTATATAGTGTCCTCCTTGCTCTGATAGCACATTATCAGCTCAGGCACACAACAGAGCAGGGGAGAGGACACCCCAGCACTGAGGAGCAGTCTTCATCCCAGCTGAGCTCTTGGCACTGGGGCTGCTGCTGCTCGTATAGATATGAGTATCCTGCATGAATATTCCAGTGTTCATGGTGCTTACTGAAGGCTGCTACTGAACCCCCAGCCCTAAACACAGAATCCTTGGAATCCTCTGATTATTTTAGGAGGGTGGAGAGTTGCATTGTTTGGGGGAAATCTAGTATTAACAGACACAACAGGACATTTCAGAATGGGATAATTCCATAATGGTGTGGAGGGGGAGAGGGTGAGGGAAAGGGGAGGCTGCTATGGTAACAGCTTAGCCTGTCCAACACTTCCCTTTGCTTCTAATAGAGAGGGCCTGTGGGAGGGCAGAGGGTTTGTGAGTGGGGAGGGGGTTGATAATAGTTTATCAGTGCAAATGGCTGAAGGCATCTCATTCAGCTGAATGAGAGGGGTCTCTTTCAGGACTCTTGCTTCGGGGTCCCCATGTCCAGCCCTGTATAATTATTCTGCATTTGACAGTGCTGAATAAAATTGATGCCTTTATGCTGGGATGAGCACAGCTGCATGTTTCCGTATAATGGGGTGCTGTCTGCTTTTTCTGGACTCCGTCTGGGCGGACAGTACTTCCAGCCCTGGACAGAGACCCTTGCTGACAGAGGGCTCAGATTTGGAGAGAATAATAATGATACTTAGCACTTAGACAGGCACCTGCCAGCTGAGAGTCATAAATGTTTGAGGCCTCACAACAACATGTTTTGTATTCTTATCCCCGTTTTACAGATCTGAGGGTAAGTAATTCATCAGGGCAGAATTTTGGAAGGGCCTCTGGGAGGAACCTGCTACTTAATCCATAAATCTGCCCTTTCCATTTGAACTTTTTCTTTTGCCCGATGTGTTTTGAGAATGACGTGTAAAATCTCAGTGAGTGTTTGACATAGCGATACTGTGAAAGGAATTAAGCAGATTTCTTGGTTTTGGGATGAAGCAACCCATAGAAGTATTAATCTGTCATTTTTCTTTTATCATGAATTCTTCCCAGCCCACAGCATTGCAGCTAGAGGGATAGGGAATAGGCAAGTAAACTGAACGACTTCTCCTCAGAGCTTCTAAATATTTGGATAAAACTGGTGGCTTTCATGAGCCTTCACAAGTTTTTTTATGCCTTTGCCTGAGCTTTTCTACCAGAAATTTGGATTATCTGCCTGTTCAGAAGTGTACTTGTAATGTGTTTAAGAACATGTGCTAGAAGTACAGCTGTTTTTACCACATAAAATTGCATAGTCATTAATTTCCTTTAACTTAGGAGTAAAAGGAATTTGTAGGCAAGAAGAGGTCTCTTGTTTGTGCTAGATATTGAAAATTAAGGAATCCAGCCATGGTAAAAGGCATTCAAGCAGTGCACTTTGGTTTGATCCATTGTATGCTCTCTCTTTGGCTCCCTGCCAGTGCTGTAATGCCTCTGTTATGGTTGGATTCATTAGTTATAAATAGAGGGTGTTGCCACCTTTCCTTGCCCATCTATCAGAAAAGATTTAGAGGGTTGGAAAGGATCCCTAGAAGAATGACTGGATGATACCCCTGATGGCATATAAATCAGTGAATGCTGGACTAGTATTCTAAGGAAATACAACTCTGTGGCTGCTTTATACTCATTTTCTTCTCTGTGCAGCTAGTGTGAAACACTGGATACCAAATTGAATTATATTTAGTCTGACCTCAGAAGACAGTGCTGTTACATAAGGTACTTCCTACAGTATGTAGGAGAAATGTATGTATGTTGTTTTAGAAGAAAGAGTTTTTAAATATTTTCTTTCCTTTACTTTGTTCAACCAGGCATCTGTGCAGACCCTGCCACAACCGTGAAAAAGCCAAGGGACTGGGCAAGTACATCTGTCAGAAGTGCCACTTGATAATTGATGAGCAGCCTCTGATGTTTAGGAATGATTCCTACCATCCAGATCACTTCAACTGCACCCACTGTGGGTATGTTGTCGTACTGTAAACTCTGACGAAAAAGAGAGACAAACAGTTGAGTCAGCAGGGCAGTCCTTCCCTAGGTCTAAACTTTGCTGCCTTCACATTGTTGAGCAAATGAAAATTGTGTGAGGAGAAACTGAAATAAGTTTGGAAGAACTACAGGAATTTTAGGATTTTTTTACCATTCAGTATTCTCTTATTCTAACATTGGATAATGCTATTTTACAATGAAAGTGAAAATAGTTTCTTGGCATGAATTTATCTGAAAGGCTGTGTGCAGATTACCATAGTACAGTTTTCCAAAGATAGGAGTTACCAAGCTGTCCAAACTAGTTTCACTTAGAATTCCTGGATAGGAAAAAAAAAAAAACAACAAAAAATGGCTTGATGAGCTGTGTCAATCTTGTGGCACTGTCCATTGCCATGCTGATACCTGTCTGATCTGAATTACTTACCATGAAGGCATTTTAACTGGGCACAGTACTACCCCAGAATGGGGCAGTACTATGTCCGTGAGAGTATCCAGACATGATGTTCCAGATATGTTCTTGTCTGGCAAACTGAGAAAGCAATTTTTTAAAGATGACTTGGCAATAACTGCATTTCACTAGCTAAACTTACTGACTGCATTTGTAGTGGGAATGTTGCCTGAGTTACCTTCCAAGTTCAGTCTTCCAAAACTTCCTCCTGCACATTGAAGAGTTTCCCTCCGTGTTCTTACTTGGGGGCACGTTTGTGTTCCCAGGAAGGAGCTGACTGCCGAGGCCCGGGAGCTGAAGGGGGAGCTGTACTGCCTGCCGTGCCACGACAAGATGGGCATCCCCATCTGCGGGGCCTGCCGCCGCCCCATCGAGGGCCGCGTGGTCAACGCCCTGGGCAAGCAGTGGCATGTGGAGGTGAGGCCTCTCTGAGTCTGAAACTTCCTTCAGGAACTGGTCTGGAAGAAGAGTAGAGCTCTTTGGAAGCGGTAGACGTGCAAGTGGTCTGTAATATATGAATTCAGATGAAACCCTTGACAATTTTTGGATTGTCTTCACCTTTTGTGAGTGAATGAGTTACAGCAGGGCCACCAAGATTCCTAAGAAAGCTGTTCTCGTGACTGTAATAACCTTAATTTTAATTTTTTTCCATGATCCTTGCAGAATAGGGTTCACTGAAAAGCATTTACTTGCTAATAAATTTACATATTTTGTATGATGTACTTACATATATCCTCTCCAGTTTGAGTTACCTAGCAGTGTTGGAATTCTTACTGAAAGCTGAGTAATTCTTGTTTTTAAGCCTTTTCAGCTCATTGTTTCTATAACTTTCGGCTGAGTTGTCACAACTCGCTCTGAAGATTTTGAGTGATCTTTGTTTCAGTCATTTATGCCTCCAATGGCTTGACCTGAGAGAGACGCTGCTGCTCATTTGAGGTGTATTTATACCAACTGTATTTATCTTCCTGCTCCTCTTCCCTGAGACAGCCATGATCATAGTCCCCAAGTCTATCAGGATAGACACAAGGTGATTGCCCTTCCAGCAGGGCATCTTTAACACAACTCTTAATTACTATAAATAGACGAAATATCTCCTCTTTTTTTGCTTCCATGAAGATCTTTCCTCTCTGTGCTTCATTAAAGCATTAAGCAGTAACAGCTTTAAAGAGAAAGAGCTAGATTTAGATTAGATATTGGGAAGAAGTTCTTCCCTGTAAGGGTACTGAGGCCCTGACATAGGCTGCTCAGATAAGCTGTGACTGCCCTATCCCTAGAAGTGTCCAAGGCCAGGTTGGAATGAGATGAGCCTTAAGGTCCCTTCCATACCAAACTGTTCTGTGATCAAGTGTCTTGTATTGAGCTACAGATTTTTGCCATGTTTTTCCCCGGTGATGGGAAAGTTGTTTTGCCTGCCATGGAATGTTGGTCTTTTTCTTTTACAGCATTTTGTTTGTGCCAAATGTGAGAAGCCATTCTTGGGACACCGACACTACGAAAAAAAAGGGCTGGCCTATTGTGAGACTCATTATAACCAGGTAAATTCAGCCATAACTGCTGTAGGTACTTGTTGTGTCTGGCAAATCCTTTTTCATGTTTTATATATACAGAGCTGTGCAGATTTTGCATAATCTGAATTTGTAGAGGCAATGAAATATTAAGAAGTTAGTCAGATTTAACAAAAAAATAATAGCTTTTCTTGCCAAAAAAGTGATTCTGAAAACAGAATAGAAATGTCTTAGGGACACTGATTTTAATTTGTGCCATTGACAGAAAATCACTGACCATGGGCTGAGATTAAAATCCTTGTAATTTTACTTCTAATGTATTTGTGTGGGGTTCTTTTATAATTACTTGTTTCTGTGGGCCTGAGGGAACCATTGTGTCGTCTAAAACACAGAAAAATAGATCAATTAAAAGAAAGTCGAAAAGCCAATCAAACCCTGTTTTTCGGTGTGATTCGACTGAACAACTTTTTGTTATGGTATTTTCTTCTGTCAGATAAATGACTCTCATAAGACGTAAGCATTGCTGTTCTGATAGTAGCTGTATTTTAGCAGTAGTTCCATTTTAGTGTTTGTAGTTGAGCATCAGGAGATGTTTGTCTACACTAAGCATAATACTGTACCCATCCTTTCTTCTCCAGTTGCCACATATACAGGACTTTAAGATCCTATAACAGTACTAGAGTGTGAGGCATTAACAAAAAAGGTTTTGTAGTATTTACTGGTGTGAGATCCAAAGGAACATAGACTATTTGGCAAGTGTATGAAAAGTTATTCAGAAGATTTAAATTGGTATATTTGGGGGGCACTGCTGTGTCTGGGAATTCTTTGATTATTAGTATTTAATGTTCACACCAGCTGTGTAATTTGGGGACCATGAGTAGTTAGCAACATGAGTTCCTGTTCTTATTTCTTTTTCTGTGCAGCTCTTTGGAGATGTCTGCTACAACTGCAGCCACGTGATAGAGGGAGATGGTAAGATTTGTTCTCTCCTTGTTTTGGGTTGCTGTCCTTGTTTCATTTGTTAGTGCAGCTGTTGCAGTCCCACAGTTGCAAGACAACAGTGTTTGTTTTCACATCTGGCTTCATTTGAATTCGGGTATAAATCTGAATTCAAATAATCCGTTAGTTTCCTCTTACTTGGTGCTTTTACTTTTGCAGTGGTTTCAGCTCTTAACAAGGCCTGGTGTGTGAATTGCTTCTCCTGCTCCACCTGCAACGTTAAGCTCACACTGAAGTAAGTCAGTGTTTATATTTTGGACCGTGTGGGACATTTGCCCCTATGGCAGGATATCAGCCTGGAGGAGCCGTGAGCCACTGCCTTTCTGAAGGCCAATATACCTTTTCTCTGTGGGGGCAGGTACTTGTAATTCCACTGATTTCAGCACTGAAAGGGAGCTGGCACTCAGCATCCTCTCTGATCTATTTTCCTTCCTAATCTATTCTGTAAAGAGATTGGGTAAGAGGAGGAGTCATTCAGCAGTACGAAGGGAAGGCTCTAAACTTTGAGGAGCTGCTTGTCCTGAGCAACCTGCAGCCTCCATGTCTCCTTAACTGTGGTCGCTGCCCTCAATGACAATATTTGCTATTGCAGAGATTATTTTGAAATAAAATACTGTGCTATTTACTTCGAATATCTAGAAGAGGGACAGAAAAAAAAGCAATCCTACATTTCTCCTTTGTCAGGTTCAAACCCTTATCCTACTCTGCTGGGTTGGTTCCACTGGCCATATAAAGGAGCTTTAATTCATCTCAAAGGGGACCTGTGAAGTGACACTTGCATTCTACAGTAACAAAATTATTATTCTAGACAGTTACATGCAGATATATAGCAAAATCTTGCTCCTTATTTACCTAGGGCTACTAAAGACCTCAGTTCACTGATAAGTACCCAGTCTCTGTACTTGCATCACCAAATGAGGAAATTAGTTGTGTTGTAAATGGAGTAGAACACTTGCAATAGCACTGATACAGATGCATGGAGCTTTGAATTAGTGAAGCATATGGTTTGCAAATACCATTTTAATAACTGTTCTTTGTGTTAAAGGAATAAATTTGTGGAGTTTGACATGAAGCCTGTGTGCAAGAAATGCTATGAGAAATTCCCTCTGGAGCTGAAGAAACGTCTGAAGAAGTTGTCAGAGCTGGCATCCAAGAAGATCCATCCTAAAGCTTTAGATTTAAACTCTGCTTAAACAGGTCTGTCAGTCTCCTGACTGCACTCTTAACACATGCTGCTGCTCACTGCAGCTATTGATTACAGAAGCAGTTACTAAGAAGTGAAACCAAAGATAAGGAGTACCTTCCCCTGCTTCTGGTGATGTCTCTTCCATCTAGACTGCCTCTTTTCTCAAGCAATTGTCTATTAACACTGGCAAGAAGAAGAGTATGATTTCTGCTTGAGCAGCATGCAGGCTGATTCTTAATTTGCTACTAACATTGCGTTTTGCCTTTGTGGAGTTAAACACAGTCTTTCCATCCTCAAATGAACTGTACTACTCTTTCCACTCCTCTAGTCTAAGGAATTCAGAAAAAGTGGTTAAGTGTAGGGCTGGAAGAAATGTCAGATTTACTCTTTCCGTCAGAGTATCAGAACTTTTCTTCTTACTCTGGGTGAAGCAATTTTTATGGGATTTTTTTTAATATACAGGCAGATAGTTTTAAAGTTGTCATTCTTTACTACATGTGAAAAGTTCTGGTCTTTCTCCAGGTTCCTACAGAGAATATTATGGGTGCCCTATCCCGTATCCCAGTCCTTCTGGTTTGTAGATTAGGTGGACAAGCCCAGGAACCAATAGCTATGGCATCTGCACTGCCCACTTAGGCCCAATGGTTAAGGCAGCTAAGATGTTTCCTTTGCTGCTTCCGTGCTCAGCACTAAGGAGATTTCAGCTGTCAAGGCCATGTGAGCCTCTTCAGAATAGTTGGCCTCTCCTTAAGGAGAGTGGCTATGGGAAACTAAATATTTTATTAGAACTGACACTAATTTCTTCTGTTCTCTACTACTACGTGGCTGGTAGAGCTTCTACTGGTCAACACAAAGTGTGTCCTGTCCCTTGGCATAGCTGATATTTATTGAGGCAGTGTGGCTGGAGCATTGGTCACTCATCTGCATAAAAAAATAGAATAAATACTATGATGCAAATTTGAGCACTTGAGTTTTCCCATTCTCACTTTATTTGCCAGCCAAGTATATGATTGTTGGTCATGCTCCAGAAAGCCCAATTACATAAAGGAGTTTCTGATGTCTACAGTTTGTAGCAAATGTGGTGTTATGCAGAAAACCCCTTATTTTTCTTAAATTTTTTAGCCAAATAAGAGTGCCATCTTTCTTTTTGAGACCTGAGTGTACTTAAGGAGAGGATCTCAGACATGATGCTAACATAAGTCCTCCTCTGTAATTTTTCCTGTCACCAGTGAGGTTTCACTGATTCTACTGTCTCCTACCACAACCCAAGGTGCTGAGCAATTTACTGGTTTTGTATATTCTCAATACTTCTTTGGAGGTGAGCCATCAGCAGTGCTGTTCCTGAGCCCATCTGCACAATGCTTGATCCCAGTGAGTTTCTGAGTCCCCTGGAGGTGACCCCCAATACTTCCTTGTGCTGAACTAAGCTGAGCAGCCTGAAAATCCCTTTCCATGAGCAGCTGTGAGACTGTACCTGCCCTTTTGCAAGGATGACAAGCACTGGAGGACTACTGTCCTTTGCATGATTTAAATCTTCCAAAAAATGGCTGGTTTAGTCAGTCAAATGAACACAGCAGTTGGGCCTAGACAGCACCCTGCAGCCACAGGTGGTTTAGGTAGCAAGAAGTTAAAGCTTCCCCACTTTTTGTATGTGTGAGCAGCAGTTGGATTGGGGCCGTAGTCTGCCTTAGAATTGTGTCACCATGCTTGCTGCATCAATACCCATGGAACTGCACCATGGGTAATACCAAAGCAATGGTGGAAAATCCTGGATACCTGATCAGAATCCAACATGTGACACCATCTCTTAGATCTTCACTGCCTTTGCTAACTCTGTTTCCCTCAGCTGCTTTGCTTTTTGTTGCTGTAAGTTACTGTAATCTTTTAACTGGTCATAGTGTATCCACTCTAACAGTGATGAGGGGATGGGTCTAATTTTAGCAGTAAACTCTTTCATCTTCTGACCAATTTGCATTGTAGATCCCAGTAATAGCAGCTGCTTGTGTCACTTCTTTAAGAGAGCATGTGGCTGTTCACTGTTCTCTCACCACCCTTAAAATGGTCTTTTAGTTAAGGGCACAAAGAACAGCATGTCTTTTGATGCAGCAGTGTGGCCCTGCAAAGACCCCCATTTACAATCAAACCTGTTGTTTGACATTCTGTCACAGCATAAAACTCTGGAAGTTCTGTCCTAGGTGCATCTCAGTATGCTATGCAGATTCTCCTGAGCATAGAACATTCTGGTCTGTTCTGTAACCTCAGTCACAGGCCATGGCTAATGCTGAATCTGAGCAGCTGTGTGTCCCCAGCCTCCTGGGAAGTGGTGGAGGAACACACAGCCACACATTCCTGGTAGATATGGAAGGACTAAGTAACTAGCAGCCAATAGGTAAAGTTCTTTCAGCAGCCACTCTCACATTCAGCAATGGAAAATGCATGCATGCGAAGGTGAATGGCATTAGTTCTGTGCTGCCAGTAAAGATTTAGTGTGTGCTTTCACCTTGTCTCGTGTTAGAAATTGGGCAAACCTAGAAAGCTTCAGAGTTCAAAGGAGAGTTGATACCATTCTCTTCAACAAGCTGCTCAGTTCTCTAGGATTTGGAATATGTCCTTATCTTCAGGGCATTTCACAAAATTAATGGGTGAAAAAAATAATTGTAATCCCTGATCTCTCTCTATATATATGGCTTAAAAATGCATCTTCCCCTACTTCTGTCAGTCTGCTTTTTAAAAACCAAGTAGAATATAGTTCGAACTCACAAGTTCTCCTTGGTAGGCTGATAGGTTGGGTTTTGTTCTCTTTTTAATAAATATAGTCAAGGTGTCAGTAAGAAATAAGCTGCATGTTATTTTCCATTGCTGTAAATAGACCTGCTGGCCAAATTCTTCCTAATCACACCACTAAAGACCAGAAATTCACATGAAGGTTGAACTTGGCTCAGAAATCTACACTTAATAAAAGCCGTTGTCTCATACTATACATTTATGGTTTACAGTCATATTTATACCTAATTAAAGTCACTAACACTCACTGAGTACACTTGAAAATAGTTTTGGTTTTAGAAAGCATGGTATGTGAAGCTTGTTTGTATTCAAAGGTATGCTAATCACTTGCAGTCTTTTTTCATGGCACTAATCCACTCTCTAGGATTTGCATCCTGGTGTTTTTACAGCAGTCTGTGAAATGCTAGCAAACAGTGGTCAGCCTTTCCTACAGAGAATTCCTGGCATGGTTGGTATTAGATGATACAACTGACATTCTTTCAGAAGTGATTGGATGGGGAAGGAATAGATTGCAGGCAAGCATATAATAAATGTGGTTATACTAGCCTGTAAAGCACTGTTAAGTGCTGAGGTTATTAGACTGAGAAAAGAATTAGCAGCTCCATGCCTTGGTTTGGGCCTTGATGGATTCTGCACTGTGTAGAGCTCTCACTTTATCACACATTGTTTGAGCTGTCTAACCAAAACACGACTGTAGATTGAAATGCTGTAATACTGTGCCTTTGTATGTTCTTGTATTAAAGTTAACTGTAATACATTTTAAATATTTACACAACAAAAAAAAAAAAAAAAAAGGAAAAAAACTGTATAGTGTCCAGTTAATACCATATTTTCAGTGCTTAGCCAGAGACAATTACCCACTCTGAGGAACTCTGGGATTGCCAAAACCTGAGGCACTGTTACAGTGAATTCATGTTTTGAACCTGTGCTGCTTCTGTGGTGATGTGTTGGTTGATGAGGATGTGCAGAAAGGGGTATCTCCTTTTAGTGGCTGTGTTGTACAAACTGTGTTGTGTATGTCATGAGCAGATGGTATGCTTTTTATGGTATGATCATTTACAGGATATAGTGGATATTGGTAGATTTAGTTTACATGGATCTGGAGCAGACATTCAACTTTTCTTGGTTAAAAAAAGACACTGTGGTTGATTTTCTGCAGTCTTTATTTAAAAACCAGAAACAATATAGTTTGGCTGCAAAATTTCTTTTTGTACATGTGAAGTGTTGAACATTTCTCACTTCTAGCTACTTAGATCAAACACTGGATGACAAAACCGTTCCAGGTAATTAGACTCCAGTGTTTCCATTGCCAGCAATGGATGTTACAGCAGGAAAATCTAACTGCTTCCAAAAAGATCAACTATTATGACAGGTCTGGCACTTGTTTAGATGCACAAAGAGAGTGGGGCTCTTCCCTGCCACCCATATACAAAACTCCCACCAGCATTCGAATTTTACATACACATGTCAGAGGGAACAAGAGAACCATTGTGCATCTGTTGGCAAAGTTGAGAGATCAGGCAGAGCTGCTTTTTCAGCACTGCCAGACTGTGTCTCAAGGAACTTGGTGTAAATGCTTTAAGACATGTTCATGTTTCACTGGGAGTGAGGGAGGAGTACTTGTTCTGAGGGGGAAGCAGCTGAGCTGACTCCTACCATAGTCTATAGCTGCTTTACACACTCGGAGCACACGCTGGTTCTCGTGGCACCAAAGCTGCGTTTCTCTAAAGCTCTTAGAGATAAACAAGTGCTGAATCAAATTTTACCACTCAAACTGTCTGCTAAACAGGAAGCAGAAAAGATCAGGACAAATTAAAGCTATTATTCTTGTCTCATGAAGGAATGTCTGCATAACTCCAAACAGAACATTTTTGTGGAGCAGAAAAGTCGCTTTTCAAGAGACCTCTGTTAGACTGAGTTCTTCAATTCTGATTTGCACTGAATAGCTCATCTATATCTTGAAATAGGAACAACTAAAAGTGATGGACTGAAACCCCACGCTCATTTCAGATCTTACTAGAAATTGCACAGTAGAAAGCAGTTGTTAAGTTTCCAAGAGCATTATAACGTGGAAGAAAGAAGACTATTTAATTTAAGCAAGGCTGTGGTCAGTCAGGGGACAGTGTGCAAGTTTAGCAGCATGCAGAAAGGACAGTTACATTCTGACAGTAATTGGCTGTCAGTTTACTGTAAAGTGCAGCATGTAACCTAGGGATCAGAGGATGAAACCCAGCATCTTGCCTTTCAAAGTGTCCAGTTATCTATTACTCAAGGGCATATCTTCACTCTTAGAATTGCCAGTAGGGGGAAGAAAACTACCTTTGTTTTCAAAGACTCTTGGAGTCTGTGCATTTGGTAAGAGCATATACAATAAGGGCAATTTTCTTTCCAAAAGGAAGACAGCTCTTAATGTCTGTCTGTCTTAGAGTGGAGGAGATTCAGGCTATTAGAAGGGGCCCTCACTGGGTTTCCCCACTCCCACAGAACATAAAAATCCATCTAAACTTTCTCTAAATCCAGTATCTGAGTGGAATTCTCATACTACATCTAACACAGGTGTTACAGATACTTGAAAGCACATGCTCATTTGAGCTTCTCTTGTAGTAGAATTTCAGCAACTCAGTTCATTCAGTGTGTGATCAGAAGATCAATTATCAAGATTAGTATTTTATAAATGGCATTTCTTCTGGGATATGAAATTACAGGTAGTTTGGCACAAGTACAGGTCATGGGCTCCATTTCCACTCAGGCTGGGAGATTCTTTTGCTTGTTTACAGCATTCATGAGCAGGTGTACATAGGATGTTAACAGGTCATCCATTTTGTAACCCTGTCAAGAAAGAAAAAAGTCTTAAATCTTTCAGGGAGCTCCAGAAGCAAAAATAACTATAATTTCTTCCCTTGTTTATCATCTTCTCAGGTTCTTCCTTGCATGAACATCTTTTCTTTCAATATCTGCCCGTGGTTTAGTTATAATTTATCCATTCCTCCCTCTGCTTTTCATAGATTTCAAAAACTTTACAGAGCATAGCTCTGCCCTGTCTTTGGTAATGACTCTGTAGCTTGACTTGTACTTAAGAATGTTGTATTTAAGAATCTAAGTCTTTCTGTCAGAGTAGTTAGCCTTTAAATGTTTTTGTTATCTTTACAAAACTACTTTTAAATATTAATACAGTGATTATTCTCTGAGACTGTGAATAGTCTGAAACCAGTTGTTAAAAAGGTGGTACCACTCACTGGAAAATAGGAAGTCTTGAAAGGGCAGCATTACTACATAACTGGTGACAGACATGCAAGACAAAAAGCCTCTTATGTAGCTTTGCAGTCTTAACTTCTCATGTGGATGGAATTTTGATGTATGGGAGGAATTTGGAATTTGGAAACCAGTTCTAAATTTTACTGACATGGCAGTGAATGCTTTTTGTATCTGCACTGGTATTTTTATCTGTTTTCACACCATCTTTTGTAGCAATCCTAGTTGGGAAGGAAAAATTGTCATTTTGTTGTGTCTAAGTTGGCAAAACTCTTCTTACCAGAGATGTCTCACATAAGAGCCGGTTTCCTCGTACCAGGTTCCCTATTGTCATGTGAAAATACGTGCTCCCACTGCTCCAGTTGGAGATTTTATTGAAGGGATAGACTACTAAAATATCCTGCAAGGGGAAGCAAACTGATTTATAGAAAATTCTCAAATGAAAACAGGCTGTTACCTGTAAAGAAAACCTGTAGAGCCACAGAATTCTTGTTCTTTCCCACTTCATTTATAAAAGTAGTGGATCAAGGTAGTTCTTGCATCCAGATTAGTGGTATATTGTATTTTCACCAAACAGGTAATTCTTAATCACACTAATGAGACTTCCTTTCATTATATATTGATCTTTGCCTTATCTATTAGATTTACAGTGATCTAAAACTAGGTTTTAATTTGTTTCATTATTGAAAGCAAATAGTGATAGTCGCTTTTGCTGAGAACTTGATAAGACCAGGCTGTTGGGGTTAGACTGCACTTAAACATGGCCTGATCTTTTAGACAGCTGGGGCTTCCTGCAAAACATTTTTTGAAGGAGTTCCTGGGTGCACTGGTCATTCATCTTCCTGATCTTACCGCCTTGCCAGGTCTATCACAATTCCCATGCCTGTTTAAAAGATGCTCTATCCTATTCCTTTCCAGTGTTGAAACTGCAAAGAAGTGATTTGAGGCAGTAACATTTTCTTCAGTTTCATACAGAAAATCAATAGAGAGCCTCTATCCTCTTCTACCTTTCCTGGGCAAGGTCCTGTCACTGTCCCTAAAGTAGCAGGGTCCTTTCAGTCCTTCCTTAGATGGACTTGTGAGAAGCAGCTGTTACCTTTGTCTTCTGATGTATCAGTGAGACTCCTTGCTTGTTGATTGCAATCAATACAATCTCTGGGAAGTTGGGTTCCGAGGCTTGCTGTAAATGAGTAACACGGCAAGATAAGCAGAAAATCCAGCAATTATCTGTATCAGGGGCCTAGTGATCTTTAACAGTGTCCATTCTTTCTTGTTCTTTTTTCCAAATGAACCATGAAACATTTTGGCCATATATTGATGGCTAGAGCAAATGCTACATGACAGCAGAATCAGGTCCATTTTTTACTTTGCTGTCTGATAACAGGCTTAATGATTGATAGTGAGGAGAAGGTAAAGGTAACACATAGGAAATTATTTCTGGGTGCTGTCCACTCCAGAATGAGAGGATTAGTACAGCTCTGTTCTGAGGGAAGAATCACCAAAGAGAGAAGATTTGGCAGCATTTTCTTGTGGAGAGCAATGACAGGACAATTTAGCCCCTACAGCTACTACACAATTGTAGTTGAGGTATTATAACTAGAGCATCATTGCCAGTAAACAACAAACATAGTTCAGAATAGATAAAGAATCCATCTCCCACTTGGAAGAAACTGAGTTTTCCTCAAGAGATTACAGGAATTCAGCTTTATAATGTATTCTTTCTTATATGGAATTATAGTCAATCTGTATCCCTTGGTACTGATCTACTACCAAAGCAACTCACACAGGCCTTCAAACCTACCTTCACTTCAAAAAAGGCTGATCCAAACGTCGGCCACCGGTGTATCATTTTCAAGAAAGCAATCTTGGCCTCATCCACAGTTTTTCCTTCATGTTTACTGTATGCTGCAATAATGCTCTGTTTAGGAAAAGAGGATACAAAGGGAGTTGAGTTGGAGACAGGCAGGTATTCCAATGCCTAGTCTTAGCACTAAAGACAGCATCAGCTCACTAACGTGATCAGGCTTTTTGCCCCAGCAGCAGAAAAATGAAAATGAAAACAGCTGCTATGCCATGGGGGAAAGTAAAGCCAGAACTCTCCGGTCTTCTTATTCCTCTGCTGGGTGAAGGAAGCCCAGCAGCCCAAGGAAATGGACTTCAGGGAAGAGGGACAGTGTGAGATAAAACTCAACCAGTGTTCAGCACCCCACAGTATTACATCTTTGGCTGAAAAATGAAGGGTGAATTTTCCCTTTGTATTTGAAAGAATGTCATGTGTTTTCCTCAGCAGAGGCCAAATGATAACTGCTGAAACTTCCTTGCCCTTTTTGTGGATAAAAAAGCCTTTTGCTGTAAGTAGCATGACACAGTGCAAGGAGATTGATTTGGTACCAGGAAATAACTTCTGAGACACCTTAGTTTTCTATTTCTGTCTAATATCCTCAACTCCCAAGTCCCTTTATTGACTCTTCTATCTCTAACCCTTTTTCTGGGCACTGGAAATAGATTAGTATCTCCAAGAAAGATGCACACTTCAGATAAGCCATCCAGGCCTGCAGATGTCTTTCAGAATTTTGGATGAGTATGTAAAATCTAGACTTTAAGAGGCAAATCCTCTTGCTATCCTGCTGGCAAATCCAACAGTATCCACTACTATTCCTCCACAGTACTTTCAAAGACCATCAGATCAAAAATGTAGCGTGGCTCAATGTGTTTTCTCTACTAAAGCTCTGTATATGTAATATGACTAATGAAAGCTGATGTTCTTACCTTCTTCCATTCATCTGGTGACACTGCTCGGAGCAGATTGTCTGGCACCAGCTCCTTCAGGATTTTGGGGATGGCTGCCAGCTGTGTGCGGTCGTTGTTGTAGTGTGCCTTATAAATCAGCCCTGCCAACTGCACAGCTTCATCTTTGGAACACTTGTGGTAGCCTCTGAGGTACTTTGGCAGCTCCTGGAAGAGACCAGCTCTGAATCCAGGCAGAATGGGCTAAAGCAAACACTGACTTATACATTCTAAATTTGTGAGGTCAGCACACAAGTTTTGCCAAACACAGTCCAAGAATATTCCAAGAATTTTGGCTCCTTCTGGAGATTCTCTGGATGATCTTTAAAGATCCTTTCCAACCCAAAACTTTTGTGATTCTCCGATTTACAGAGCAAGACGAGCATTTCCACAGCACAATGAGGTAAAGGAGCTGTACCCTTAACATGTTCAGTATAGCTAAGGTGTGAACACTGGGAAATAAATTGTTCTGAGGCTGAGCTGTGCCCCCCTCTGAAGGAGGCATTCCTCTGGAGGCTCTATAATGCAGGCTTTCGAGAGGGAGACAGTAATACTCCTACAGACTTAATTTCTCAGGAGTATTTCTTGGATCACAAGATACCTCTGCTTACCTGGTGGTAATGGAAAATGGTATCAGCTTTCAGATCCTTGCCAGGAGTGACATTCAGCCACAGCTTTCTCATGAAGTACACCTCATATGCCACAGACAGAGCAGCCCCTGAGGAGATCAGGTCTTGTTAGTGTTCTTTGTGCTACTGACAGTTCTACAGTTTTTAAATGGCTTGTGAATTTCTTCAGAAAAGTAATTATGGTTTTAATAGTAACAAACAAAATTACTAACAGAACAACACAAAAGCTGTTTTAGATTACAAAAATTCTGAGTTTTCAGTTCCTGGACACTGCTCATGCAGTGATGAGATGGAGGAGAAGTTGAAGGACTACTAATTGTTTGTTATTGGTGCTCATGACAGCTGATCCTGATCTGCAGTACACCCAAATTCTCTCACACCCATGTGAGTATATCCTCTAATAGCTGTGCTTCTACAAATGAATTGTGATTTAGTACACCCACATCTTTATACTGTGATTTTCAGAGCTCCTAGCAGTTACATCAGCTGAGAGAAGTTAGAAAGTCTTTGATACATAGACAGAGCTTCAGGGAGTTGAACCTCAGCTGTCCTGAAATACACAAAGGTCAGGACAAATTGATACAAAATTTGAGTGGAGTTTGAGTTTGATGTAGATTTCAAAATGTTTATTATCCATGGGGGAAGTAGGGTACATTATCCATGGGACAGTTAAGTGCAAGGAATTGCTGTTATTAATATTACATTGTTCCATTCTATCAAGTGGTTCCTTGACAACATAACTTGTGTTTGGGTATCACCAGGTAATAACCTGGTTAGAAATTTTCTAACAACCCAAAAAATGTGAGTGGCACTCTGTAAAGAACCTACTTACATGTGTTGGCTTATTCTTAGTATCTGAGGATCAACCTCTCTAACTTGCATGCATCCAGCTGTGTATTTTGGATACAACAGGTCAAAAAATATTTTTTACCAATTTTAAATTTTGGAGAGATCTGCCCCCCTGAAATGTTCTGGTGTTTTTGATAGCCAGTGCTTGGCTGCATCAGATCACTGAATCTTGCTGCTGGTGCAGGCAGTAACCATGTATGTACAAACAAAAACAATACAAGTCTCTGCTAAATACTTCCCAAGATGGAGTGAATCCTACTGGATGGATCAGCTGCTTCCCAGTTCAACACAGCCTCTCGTGCAGCTTCTTGTCATGCTGGCATTCTCCTTACCGTCTTTTCCTGGTTTATTCCTTCGGTTCCAGTCTGTCACCTGCCTTAGTGAGTCAAAGAAGTAGTCTGCTTCATTCTGACTGATCACCTGCAGAGGCCAAGCAATGAAGGAGACAAAGGAGGGGTTAGCACATCATATAAAATACTGCCTGTGCCACATACCCAAGTATCAGGCTGAATTTTCTTTCCCCGTCTACAGTCAGAAGGCAGAATTATAGCAGGAAAAAGGTAGAAAAAATAGGAGGAGGAAGAATGATAGAAACTCCACATTTCCATCCAGCCCCTTCAAGAGACTGAAAATAATTGTCAGGTGCTCAAGTTCAAGTTTAGGTTGTATGCCTGCAGTAAGACAGAAGCAGTCATCACCTGCTCTGGTCCTTGGCTTCCTATGGTTGTTTAGGTGGTCTGGAGAATGAGTAAGAGAGGAGGGGAAGTCTGGCTACCCTGCCAGAGTCAAGAAGGAGTTACCTTGTCTGCAATCTTCACAAAGAGGCTGAAACCTTCCCAGGAGTGCAGCTGCAGTTTGGAAGCGATGTTCTGACACAGAGTCTGGATTTTGGTGTTTGTTCCCACGTCAAATGTCTATGAGATAACAAGAGTCTTGTCACACAGAGGAGAGGAAGAAATAAGAATATTGAATGTCTTCACATATGTTCCTGGATGAGAACAGAATGGCTGAAAATATGGTCAAGGCTGGGAAAACAAGTAAGTGCTCACCTGTTCTGTTTCATTGGGGAAGTAAATCTTGTGTGAGATCTTAGTGTTGTTCTGTAAGATGGCCTCAACCTCCACAGGATGAGGTGCCCACTTCCTGCAGCCACTCCTGGAAAATGCCACCACCATCATAAGAGAGATCAGTTTAATCATTGAAGAAATCAACAACTGTATTCCAGCCAAACAGCAGACACCCTCCAAAATGCCAGTACTGTGTGATGGAGTGGGCTCCAGTGGTCCTCCACCCCAGGGAAAATTCAGTGTATTAACAGCAAGAAACTGAGGGTCTCATTAGCATGTAAAGTAAAAGTCTGTTCTGGTAATGCAAGTAGGTGGCATGAGTAAGGCACCCTCCTGGCCAGCACCATTGCCTCTTCTATTGATTTAGCAGCATTTTTCCTTACTGAAGTGTGAGTATAATGGCTACAAGGAGAAGTACATTTTATTTAATTCCTGCATCAGCAAAAAGATGTGTATTGAGATACAAAATGACTTGGAGCCCAAGTACCAAGAGGTCTGGAGGGCTGCTGAAAGCATTACATTTTCTATGAGAGCTGGAGTGCAATCACTTAGGAGGTGCTTAAGCTGTACAAACCCAGTTCTCTAAAATCGTACCTCAGAGCAGAGCTGCCTCTTAAAGCAAAGGTACTGGCCCTGATGTCTCAGTCATACCAAAACCCTGACATAGATAAAGTGAGAACAAATCTAGCAGATTACCTCCTGGGGCTGGTAAGTTCCTGTCCTCAGTGGCATAAAGCAGGCTGTTCAGATATTTTGAACACCTTACATTATGGGCCTCTCAAACTGGTCGGTCTCTTAGGAGGAGGTTAGTCTGGATCTAACCTTTAATTATGTGGATTTGAAAAATAATTTTTTTTCCATTCAGTAGAGAAACATTTCCATTTGGAGAAGGAAAACTTGACTGTAACCAAGCTGAACAGCATGTGCTTTTTACTGTACAGGCACTGTATGAAGTGTGGACCTGCCCTACTCAGTCACCTGTTCCTGGCATCAGAGGGAGCCCCTGGCAGCTCAAGGAATTGCAGCAGTTTGGCTGCAGAGGCATAGGGCTACCCACCTCTTCTTGCAGCCTGAGCTAGGAATTCATTGCCAAGGTGGGATCTGCTTAACACCATCAGGGTGGTTCCCTGGGCAGGATTCTGGGGATGAAACTGTAAAGTGGTTTATGAAGGAAAAGGTGTGTACCCAAGGGCTCAGTTTGCTTCCCCTGTATGTATTGTAGGTCAGTCCTTTGAGCTGCCTCTTCTACCCTTTCCAAAGAGACTAGGTTACTTACAGGGAGAGGTTAGACTAGATGATTGTTGAAGATCTCTCCCAACTGAAATAGATTATTCTATGCAGATGTAGATGCAAGTTTAATCTTAGGAAAAGAACTGCTATTAGAAGACAAGATTTGTCTTTGTTCCACTTCCCATCCCCCAGGCTCTAGATCTGGGGCAGTTTAGCAGATAAAATTCTCCTTCCAAACAGCCCATTCTGCTTTGCCCTCCCTATTTGCTCTCACTAAAGAAGCTCTGTACAGCTCAACAGGGCTTAAAGCATGAATAGCACATGATATAGGGAGGCAGGAATTTTAAGTCTTCTCCATAGAAATAGACAATGAATAGCATTCCTCGACATGCATTTTCAGACACTTCAAAAGCAAGTTCAATGTGTGATGACATTTCCCCAGCAGTGTCAAACCTCATTCACTGCAAGGGGGATATCAACTGTGTTAGTGTTCCCTAGAGCCTGAGGCTCACAGACCAAAATGCAGCCCAGCCTGAGAGAAAAAAGAGAGATGGAAGCTGAAAGGAGAAATCACTGGCCAGATTCTTTACTGATGAGGTCTGTGGTAGGCAAGTGGTAAATCACAGCACCATCAAAAGGGAGAAGGCTGGAGTCAACCTTGATGCCAGGGTTTTGTTCTCAGAGGGGCAAGCTGGGTTATTCCAGTGCTTGGAGGAATCTAGGGAAACCTTTCCCCTACAGTTCGGTAGTTGAAATCCTGTTAGCTCTTCTGTCTGGTTGTGTCATGTCCCTTAGAAAAACTCATTTGGAAGCTCAGGATGCACTGGTTTGGGGGTCTTGTTGCTTCAGCATAGGGAAATACCAAGTGGATGGAGAAGTGCCTTGCTGTGAGCAGCCAGGTAAGAGTCAGGGCTTTGTTCATTTGGGTTTTTTCAAAGAATAGGAATTGATTGTACTGATCCTTTCAACAAGGACATGCTGCCTCACCAAAGAAAAGTAAGGTCAGGATATCGTCAATGACATAATTCCAAGCTGCATTCCCTTTAGCATGCTTGAAATATCCAGCTCTGGGAGTCAAAGAATTATGTGTAGTGATGAACTTTTAAAAATGCTGCTAACTCTCTGAAATAAAAAAGTGAAACTATGATATAGACCTCTCTTTAATGGTTCAAAGTCCATAAAGAAAGTTAAAAATAATGATCGCTTAAAAAAACCAAGATGTAAATAGGAAAATGAAAGTGTGAGTCACTCTGTTTTAGCCTGTGTGTTTTTTGGGACCTGATTATTGACATTTGAACACTTTGAGCTGGTTATGTGCCAGGTTATTTACCTCATTACTGTCTGAATCCTCCGACGGCACGCCGGGGCCAGTGTTTCTTTCTGACGTGTCTCTATGAACTTCTGGGCATGTTTGAGCAGTGACTTGCTGGGTGGGAAGAGGCCAGTGCAGAGCCAGAGGAGCTGCCAGCCCTTGGTCTCACTGTACCTGTGAACATGAAACCAACAGTTCTGCCACAGCCACATATAATTCTCTGTCTGACCACACACCAGCTACAGGGAAGGGAAATACATTCCCACCATAGTCCCATTCTGCAGAGAGCTGAAAATCAACAGAGCCTTCACCCAGACTCTGGCATTCATTTGCTGTGCAGTGATAGCTTGCATGTGAAGACAGTGCCAAGTCCTGCATGAGAAACACTCATAACAGATGCAAAAGTCATGAATAAATATAAATTCCAGTTTAGCAGATATCTTAACAGCAGTGACCCTGGTGCCATCCTCTTGGAAAGCCACTGTTGATTTGATGTTCAAGCTCACATGTATTCACATTGTGGTTTCTCAGTGGATGTATTCACCTGCCCTCTGCAGTGGCCAGCTTTGCTGAGGGCATGAGCACTTTGCATGCACTGACTTCCCCTTACATGTACTCCTGTTCTATTCTGAAAAATGAATATACTGATAGCATTATGTAGTGAGGTAGATGCAGTTCTTAAATGCTCCAGATCAAGCTGGTACTATTTTTCAGTCAGAAATCCAGTTCTTCCAGCCTCTGCATCTGTGAAATCTGCCAGTTGAAGCTCTTCTGGCACCTTGCCCTCACCATTAAGGGCTCTGTAGCCTTGTGGTGGTCAGTCATTCTGCCTCAAAGCCAGGAGCAGAACACACTTCAGGGGTGTCCAAGGATTGCTCTGAAACGTTCACTGGTGTGAAGTGGTTTTGGTTGGGAAAGTCAGCATGTCTGGCTCTGAAAGGCCATCAGACGTCGCTGAATAAAGAGGTTCTGGCTTCTTTATTCCCACTTACTGTTCTAATTTTGCAGATGAAGACAGACTATTTTAATCCCATTTATACTCAATCAGTGGTGTTTGTGTCTGTGTGAGAGCAGGACATGGTCCACAACACAGCAGCCTGGGAAGGACGAAAGATTTGTTGTTCCACTGAAAGTATATGGAAATAGCCACCTTTCAAGCATTGTTTTTTCCACATCAGTGATCCCACTCACAACAGCTACTACATTGGTGGAATACATCAGGCATGGCACTGGCACCATGGTTACAGACTATGCATGAAATAGCCTTAAGATTCACTGCTTGTAATGGAATTGGCCATTCAACAGACACACATGATTGAAGTTCCACTACCTGTAATACTTGTGGAACAGTAAGACAGAAAATAAATTAATACATAAACACAATGCATCCAGAAACAGACAATTGTGTTAATAATTAATATTATTTTAAGCTGCTTTTTGCAATTCAGTTTCCCTGGAAGTAGATCAAATTAGCATTTTGTGAGTGGGGATGAAACACCAGCCTGTTTCAGAGACTTTTATGTGGGCAGGTGCCTCTGTAACCAATCTGTTCTGCAAGGCACTTATGTAAGCTAATTAATATAACTACTCAAAAGTATTTGTTCACTGGTGGTAAAAATCCAGTGTGAGAGGGGAATGCTGCCATTGGGAAATTTAAATGGAGAGTTGTCAGGGCAGTCACTGAAGGGATGCAAAGACTATGCAGTACCATGTTTCCCCTATAGACTGCTTCAGGAGCAGGAGAGCCTCCGTGACACCTTGCCTGCCTTACACCACAAGGAGATGAGCACGGAGTGCTGATGGGAGCAAAGCAGCAGCTCAGGGGAGATGACTGATGGTGCTCTATGGCCTCTCCCTGGCAGGGAGTGGTCCTGAGTGCTCCATAAAGGTGAGCTGCACAGCACTGCCTGGCAAAAGGGGGAAGGGAAGCTCTTGCTCCATTTGTTTATCCTTCCCACTGCCTCCGCTGTGTCATAAATGCAGCAGGGGTTCCTGATGCCCCCTGCACTTGAGGCCTGGCTCTGCAGGAGCAGGGTGTTTGCTCCCAGGTGAATACCTGTTTCTGTTCTCAGTCAGTTGCTTCATAATCTGACAGTAAATCTCATCCCTCAGGACCTCCTCCTGGATAGCTGGCACAAATATCTGGTCAGTGACTTCCACAGAGGAGTGTGTCTGTTTTGAGGGGTAGTCTCCCATGAATTTCATGATGGGTGAATGTGCTGTTAAGGAGAAAAGCAGGCAAATTTTGGAAAGCAAATGGGAAGTTTCATTTGGATCCAAACGTGTTAGTGACTTCATTGATGTCTAAGTGGCAAATACTGGAAGGTCTGGATCATGTTCCCTGTCTGCCCCTACCCCCTTTCCTTATGCAGCAGTTGCTGCTTGGCTGTGATTTGTATTGTGCTAGTAGCTGCTTTCTCTAGGCATATGCAATAAATCTCTCATTCCTAAAGCCACACTATTAGTTATGTGAGCCATCAGTAGCTGTGGAGTTCTGTGAGGAAATAGGAACATTTCCTCTGTAGGCAAGGGAAACAGATTTGGTCTGCTCCATTTTTATGCAAACACCCTGTAGGGTGGCTAAGGTAGTTTAGTGGATCTAGCTAACTCTTCCTTCTCCTTAGTGCTCACATATCCCAAAGAAAGGATATCAATGAAGGCCTGGCAGGCCAAATCCCGAAGATCAGGGTCTGTGCATGCTCTCTTCAGCAATGGCTGTTTCAGAGGCTCCTTAGAATGTGCCCACAGTTGACTGTGCCCACGAGATTTCTGAAGAACCGCTTTGCTGATGGATTCCTTCTCAGGAGTCCTGAATGAAGAGAAGTGCAAGCAATACAAAATTACTGGATCAGTATTGCTATGAACAAAGGAGTTCATTATCACAAAATCGTATCTCTAGACCTATTCTTTCACAAAACAGTGATCTCAGATCTCCTTTGATTCTGTAGGTCAGCAAGAGCAGGGAAGTTTCCTGTATATCCAGAAGGTAGGAGGTTTGCAAAAAGAAAAGGGGTTTTTAGAAAACTAATTTTCCTCTTAGTCTCTGAAGAAGGGGTGAGAAGTAAGAACAGGGCCTGCTGAAACAAGCCAGTCCAGCTGGGGTTCTTCTACCCTCTCCTTCACATTTCTGCAGACTTAAGATACAGTAGTGCCATGTGCCAGAATCTCTGCATATCCAAAGTTACAGTTACAGAGAACAAAAAGAAGAAACCCAATCAGAAGTGGGAGATGCCATTACATAATAGGCTTTAAGGATTACTGATCAACAAGAACTTTTCTAGGGTGTTCTCTACACAGAGAGCTTCACCTGAAGTGTTCGTAGGAGAACTCCTCCAGGGTGTAAGGCTTCACCTTGATATCCTCTTCATCAGGTTCCTCCATGAAGGAGTTCTGTGAAGCTGTCCTCCTCTGGTCTGGAGACATCAGCAGCAAACTCTGGAATAACACAGCCACATAAAGGTGTCACATGGAGACAGGCCTCTGCACTCACTGTCAGGTATGTGTGCAGGTATGTCTCTGTGCTGCCTGAGACCTGTCTCAAAAGCAGCATCTCCAGAGATTCAAGAAACACCTGGGAATAGTCAACCCAAAGAAGCAATTTACACAGATGTAACAGTAGTAGGCATTAAAATGTATGTGATTATCCAAAGCACAACACATGTTTTACAATGCACTTGCTTCTCTCTAGTGTGTTTTGCCACCAGTTTTTCTGCTTTTTACCTGTTAGCACAGGATCCAAAATACTGAATTCTCGAAATTGAAGACAAAATTATTAGCAGAGGCATTAATGAGAAACCTTGGCTCCCTCAAAGACCATGTTCTCTTTAAGTAACCTGCTGCACCCAGAAGTTCTCTTGAGGCATAGTGTGATCACCACTCAAGCCCAAAATGAATGCAGGAAAATTCAACTGCACGCCCATACCCCTTCATTGCTATCAGTTCCAGGCACTGAAATCTCCCACGGTGAATAGACTGGATTTTGGGGGTTTTTTAAGTAATTGCTTTTGTGCAGCTCCAGTCTTCTCCTTAGAGTCTGGGCTAGGTTTAGTTTTGTTTTCAGACAGAACAGAATTAAATGCTTTGTTTCAACGGGAGGCATAAAACTTTTCTGACTTTGGAGGGACATTTATCTTCTAGTTATACATTCAACCATATTAACATTTTTATCTTCTTCCAGTCTTTTCACAGGGAGTGCTTAGCTTTCCTTACCAGCACTTGACTAGAGGGTTTTGTGAGAGAAGGAATGATGTAGATGTCTTCCAAAAATACATTCCCTGTTTTGCCTGTCCTTTCATTCTGGGCACAGATCCAGCCAGAGTCTGCATCCAGGCTTTTGTCTTTGTCTTCGGTGAAGATTAGCAAGTCTCCCTTCTTGAAGGACAGGATGCTAGGATCTTCTGGAAAACAGAATAAGGGTGTACTGTTCAGGCTTGACACTCTGAGAAAATGCAAAGGGATTGCAATGTGAAAGACAAGGGAACTGTATTTCTCGAAGGTCTGGATTCAGTTAGCAGTAGAAAGTGATTTCTGTAAATATGGCTAATTTTCCAGTAACACTTCAGAGCAATCATTTTTGTTTCCTCTGACACCCTGACTTTGATCCACTGAGGGCAATGGCAGAACTCAGTTTCATTCATATGAATGCTGACTTTGTGTCTAGACTGGCAGCAAAGCATGGAAAGGAACTCAGCAGTTGTAAGTAGCTGAAGTTAATGTTTACATTTTAAACATGTATGTCTGTTTGAGCCACCTGTATTCCACAGAAAATTCCAGTTTACTGCCTCTGTGAAATTCTTCTGCAAAATATTTCCAGAGAGCCCAGATCCAACTTCCTACTATAAACAAGCTGAGTTCCTGGACACTATACTATCTAAATAAAATATATAAGGAAGGAAAGGTTATTTGTGAGCAAAGGTACTGAATCCCATTGCCTTATGCTCAGCATTGCTGTGCTGATGCATTCCCCCCCAGGAGCAAAGGGACTCTTGATGAAGTTCTCTCTCTCCTCTTTGAGCACCTTCAAACAAGTTGTGGGATTCTCTCGTGATTTCTTCCCCACCCTGTAGAAAAGTTATGAGACTTACCCTGGGATTTTTTCTCATGCATTGCCACAGCAAATTGCGATCTTTTCTTCAGTTCTTCCAGGAACATCACCACCAGTTCAGCAATGACAACGCTGTTTACAGATGTCAGAACAAACTCCTCACCACGAAGCGTGATGAGAGTGCAACTCTGTCCGAATGACTTCACTGCCCTATGCGTTATTGAACAATTTGTTACCAGAACATCCGAAAAACTTACAGACCCATCTGTAAACACAACCAAGGCACCCACCCCTCCTTGCAGATAACTCCTTTACAGTGAATATTGGTAGTTCCTAATTTGCCTTCCCATGATCTCGTAGGTGTGAAGGACTGAAGTGGTTCAGCTTTACTCTGGACTTCATCATGTTTTGTACAAAAGTGCTTCCATACAGACAAAAGAACACCCTTCTTTTGGAGTAACTTGACAACTAATTAAATCTCTGGCAGTCCTCACAGGGGGTTTTTTTGTGTATGTAAGACCCTTTTCTGCAAGTGACCTGATGCAAGATGTGTGCCATGAGCAAGCAGTGGTTAACTGCTTTTCTCAGTGATCTTATTCTGGTCCATGACACTCAAGAAGTATGTGAACTCCCACCATGCACAACAGACAATGGCTTAAGTATGTCAGTTATTTGGGTCATTCTTGTCTCAATGCCTGTCTGTGCTTCCTCACACCTTTCTGACTGAACAGGATCACTTTACACCAGCTGGAAGGATACAGTCCTTTCAGTATTTCCTTTACAGGCTGCTCATTTTTCCCTTTCTGTTTCCCAGACATAGCTTAAACCACCTTTCCAGGAACAGATCAAATCACCTAAGGAGGTGGCAGAGAAGGTACACCCTTTCTGAGTATGGAAGAGATGCCATCTTCTGATCTTGTCTTTCTGGGGCTCTCACCTGTTGGTGTGGATGCCAGTTATCTCTGGGAAAGTCAGCTCAAGGAGCCGCTTTTCTGACTCATCCAAGAAACAGATGCCTTTCCAGTTTATAGCAATGATGAAGTGGTTCTTAGGCAAGCTGGGTCCTGAAAATACAGAAAAAAAATCCTTATCAATGCTCTAAAAGTACTTTCTTATTGATCTTATATCCATCCTGTACCTCCAGGCTCTAGGTATTACCTGAAAACTTAGTGACTTCAAAGAATCTGGAAAAAAGCAAAGGCCACTGAAAGCGAGCAAAATCTACAAGTTGCTCCTTCACAGTCTGAGAGGAAAGATGGTCTTGAGTGTATGGGGCCTGCAGGAAAAAAACACACCCAAGGTTTTTCTCAGTAAAATCTGGTTTGCATGACCTGCAGATAATAAAGAACAAGCCCATTCCCAGAGATCCCAACAATCCTCTGCTCTTACTGGTGTCAAGGGAACTTGGAGAAAGTAAGTCAGGAATAGTGTCCAGGGACCCACATGCAGCTAAAAGTGCCCACAGGCATCTGGATTCCAAATTTCCCTCAAATCCCTGCTGATGTGTTCAGAGTCTAACACACCTTGGATGCCATGGAAATAATTCAGGTAATCCATTTCCAGATCAAACCCAATACTCCATCCCATGCCAGTCCTGATGTGGTTTTCAGATGGAAAATAGAGCCTTAAAAGCTACTCTATTCAGAGATTTAAATGTACTTTTTCATTCTTCCCCCTTGCTCTTCATATGGAAGTGTGAGTGAAAAGGTTTTCTGCTCCCCCAGCCCTAATGGACAATTTGGGATCTTCAAACTGAGTTGGTTTTCCTTCTTCCCCAACAGACTATTCATAAATGAAAAGGGTGAAAGAAGCAGAAGCTGGTGCTCAAGAGTGGTTACCCAGCAGTGCCTGACAAACCTCTTACCTTAGCATGTGCATAGGTTATAAGGCTCACCCACTTTTCCAGGGGCTTGGACTTCAGCTGTTTTACTGGGATACAGTCATGGAGCACCTTCTGCACAAGTTCATTGTGGATGGTATCTCCAAATTGGATATAACAATATTTTGCACCTATCTCCACCAAATCTTCCTCCTGAAACAATCCATTAAGAGAGGTCTAGAAAGATGTCACAAAGGCTAGATAGCCTCTTTCAACCTTTGAGCCATTTAGGAATGGAGTTTTCTCAATTTTTGTCTGGATAACTCTTAATAGTCACCCAGCATAAGGAGGGATGAACTTTACACAATCACAACACCAGAGGGATTATTAGCAAAGATATTTTAAAGTACGACCCAGTTTGCCCCTTTGGACATGCCTCCAAGCTCCCACATGAACTGAAAGTTGCAGGGAAGGACAAAATATTGATTAGAGCTGCCAGTGTGACAGCTGGCACAATCACCTGGACAGGGATTGTTCATTAAGAAGGGAAGGGTTGATGACAACCACTATAAACTTAGTTCATATTCCTGCTTTTTAAGGTAGGAAGCATTAATATAATTTTGTCTCGTAAGGAGGATGAATCAGGAGACCCACCTTCTCACAGCGGTACTCCCCAAATCGAATGCCACGGATGACTTGGTGGTAAATGAGGTCAGTGCTGACAGGATCCTCCCGGGAGCTGTGCCAGGGGGTGAAGATCTCCTTGCGGAAGTAGAGGCGCCAGGGCGCGTGGCGCTCGTGTGTGCCCCGCTCCTTCACCAGCTGCTCGCACTGAGAGATGGCGTCCAGGACGTGGTCCCGGCCCCCACCCAGCGACCACACCTGCCACACAGGGACACTGCCTTTACTGCCACGCCTGCTCTGCCTCAAGGGCAACAAGCACAATGCTCCTGGCCTCCCGACAGCAAGAAAAACTCCAGAAAGGTAAGCAGATGAACGTGCAAGTTGTACGTGGTAAGTGGATGTATTTTTACTAGTCAGCTATGTGGCAAAGGAAACCTTACAGGGCTGCAGCAATAATTGCTGAGTGATGAGCCAACAGAAAGGCAGAATAGGATTATCAGGACTTGAGATTCAGCTGGGATTGAGAACTGATTTGGTTTTAGTGCAGGACTGGGTTGAGGATGTTCCAGAATTAAGGAGTCCTCAGTGAGGCTGGCAGCAGCAACTCCACAGAAAGAGAAGGGAGCTTTCATTCTATTTTCCTACACTTTACCTTATCAAACACAGCAATGTAGAGTGAAAACCCAAAGACATCCTTCAGTTTGATTTTATCTGCTATGAACTGACAGATTTCTTTGGCAGTGGAAGCAGAGTCTGCAGGAGTAGTGATGCTTTGTCCGTTCATGAGGGTGACATTAAACATAATGGGTTTCTTCTGTTTTGTTGCCTGTAAATCAGAGTTAAATGAGATAAAAAAAATTATGGGCAAACTTTACTTTCTTCTGAAGAATGAAGAAGGCATTTAGATTTAAGAGCTCCACACCCTGTACAACCTGGTCAACAATCTTAAAGTGAATCTCCAACACCCACACAGTTTCTTCAAAACATGGTGAGTCATAAATACAAATTACATCCCTGAAGCAGCACTGGACTCAAGTTTTCTCCTCCCCACAGTGCAGGAGAGCTGATAATCACATAACAGTGCCAACTGATAGACTTTTCATGAGCCACAATTGTCCTGATGACTTTTGGGAACAGCCTTACGTACATCAGTGGAGAAATGGCCTGCAGCAAGTACATTGCCCAGGAAGATGTGTGTTAAAGAATAGGGTCCCTGAGATTTAGAGAGGAATTGAACTGAAGTCTTCACTTGAAAGGGGGGGATGTGATTTTTAATTACTAGGGTGACATTTAAAGGAAATGGAGGACAATATAGCACCATCATACCCCCTTCTTCCTTTCATTTTAAAAGCATAAGCTTTGCTCAGTTCTTTCCAAAAGTGACAGTAAGAGCTTTCCTCAAGAGGAAACCTCAGGAGGTTGTTTCTGGCCTGTGGTTCCTGAGTGAATAGAGGTATCTCCCTGCAGATAATCTGCTGCTGCTTACATATTCTTCTGAATTTAGGGTAACTGAATAGCCAGAAGAGGTGTATCCAAGAAACTGCCCAGACCAAGGTGGCTGGTCTTCACTCCCCTTGTGCAATTGATTTCCATGATTGGATTTAGGAACATCTGCTATTACAGGTTAGTGCATGTAGTATAACTTACAAAAACCAGTATAAAATGTCCCAGATCAATATAATTAAGCCAAAAGGGAGTTGCTACCTGAAGTTCCAGCCAGCTGGGAGGTTCAGTCCGGGCCCCGTTGCTGTAGGTGCGTCTCAGACGCTCAGCACAGTATGGAGCATAGCCCGTGGGCCCGTGGTGGATGAAATTCAACAGGTACTGCATGCACAGAGCAGGAGAAGGAGTTAGGAAATATTATACCACAGAAAACATTAAAAACCTTCTGCAGCTGATACACTAGATTAAAGTTATCCATTAGCTTTCAGTTCACCAGAAAATATTAAAGATTAGGGCTGGAATTAATGTCTTCAAAAAGGAGGCTTGAGACACTTAATTTTCATTCATTCTTTAGAACTTTCAGTCCAAAGGGAGAGAAGACTTGTGTCGGTCTATCCACCATGTTTAACTACATGAGTAATGGAGACTTTATTCTTATGGTTAGGTTAGAGCAAGAGTTAGTGTTTTCAATCCAAGAGCCTGAAGTCTTATGACATGCTGTAAGAATGGAAGAGCTGGGAAGAGGGCTTATGGCAGATTAGGTCTAATGATAATCAGTACTTTTAGTTTTACCAAGTTCTCTGGCAATATCAACTGAAGCCCATGATTAAGATTAGATATTTGAAGAGATGAATTGGATAAACTGAGCTTTTGGAGTCTGTATGGCTCTTTGATGACACAGACTCGTATTTACATGTCTGTATTTAGTGCAAGCATGGGTCATTCACCTGGTTGTTTTAATGATTAAGAATATTCCTAGAGGTAGGGTATGGTCACGTCTTTCATTAATTCTGCATGGTTCCACGTCTTTGAATGAAGACTAGTGTCAAAATATGCCTATGGCTTGTGACTGGTTTGTTCCAGGTAGTGTCCATTTAGCAGCATTTATGAATATCTGTTTGATATTTGATCATTTGAACTGGGGTGTTAGTAAAGCAAGGTTGAAGTTTCATGCACATCCATGGATCCTGTTTGCTTCTCAGATCTAGGAGGATACCTTGTGTCAAGTTGGAGCCACAGGCTGAGGTTTTGTCCTGTGGTGAAGTGGATTTATCATCCATTTAAACTTGGAAATTAATAAATAATTTAAAAGTCCAAGTATCTATTGGACTTTTTAGGGTTTAGAGATATTGGGTAAGGACTGATAAAACTTGGGGGTGTGATTTTATACTGGTCTCCTGAATATATTTAATCACTGGGGTTGTAACTGGAGACACCTTTTGGTTGTCTTTGGGTGGAAAGGCAGAATTGGAGAGGTTAAAATTTGCCAGATCCCTTGCAGATTACAATCTAAAATGAGAGCTATGATTAACAACAGAATCCAGAGTGTATGATGTGTAATGAAAAAAATTAAATGTGAACGCAGCAGTAATTTCTTTAAATTCCCAGTTAAGCATATGAGATGAGAAAGTTTCTGTGAAACCACAGCACCAGCTGCCCTGGAAGCCTAACATTTTATGTAGCTGTCAGCATCAAAACATCAAAATACACAACGCACCAGCTCAGCTGAGGCATGTGAGCTGCTGTAGGAAAGGTCAGCAGTGTACCTTCACAAACGTGTCTGAAGGAGGAAAGCAGCCAAGGCAAAGTGACAGAAGGATCCAGCCACGAGCATAGCTGTTCCTGTTGCTGTTTTCAGTGAGTTGTTTGCAAATCTGGCAATAAATCTCATCTCTGTAATGAAACATGTGAGAGCAACAGATAATTCACTGTCTGAACTGTCTTTGGCTGGATTTCAATTGCAAGCTTTGCAGGATTGCAGCATGATGAAGTAGATCTGAGCTAGGTTCAACCACATAAGCTAGAATATCACCCGTAATGCACCACAGGAAATAACTTTGTTATGGAAAAGGCTCCAGGCATGCTTAGGACTTTTTGCTACCCCTTCTTACTCAGCAGCTCAAGTGCAATTCCCATGCTGAATTAACTTCTGTGAGAAGCAAGGGGCTGTGCAGGAAAAACAACTGTTGAGTCATCCAGCTGTGAAATGGCATTGCTGTCCAAAAGTCTAGATGTGTAACTTGCTCAGAGCTCTCTACAGCATGTGGGTTGTAGCTCATGGCTCTTGTCTGCTCGTAGGTGGATTTGGGGATAAGGATGGGGGACACCCTGCTTAATATTATATCTATATATTTATATATTTATGTATTTATATACAAACTTGGAGTTAATCTTGTACAGAAATGGAGAAAGGAGTGCTTCAGAGTAAATTTCTGAAACTGCAAGTTACTGCAGCAAGGATCTAAGGGAAACAGATGGGAAAATCTGCATACAAATAAAACTGTTATTAAAAAATCATCTTTATTTTTTCTAGACTCTTGGAACACACATTTGTCAAATCTGATGTGAGAGGACCTAAGCTGGAGGTTTTTGTTCCCTGATAAGACATTTGATGAAACAAACTGAAGATATAGGTACTTAGCCTGCGGCTATTCTGATATATAGATTGAAGGCATTATTTTCCTGCTGAGAATCTGTTTTAGCATGAAACAAAGTGATTGTGGAGAGAGGAATGCACCCCATGACTGAGGTCAAGGCACAGCCTCTGTCTATGGGCTTTGTTGCAGAAAATGCTTAGGATAAAACAAAGGAGAAGATTCATGGGGTCAGGTCAGAATCAACGAGCTTCTGCCATCCTCACACCATGCTTGGCCTAAGGTCCAGCCTCACATTGCTTGTGGTCAGGATTTCTCCTTAGTGTCTGATAAACTACTCAGCAATCCAGACCTTCGACTGTCTCTGATGTGGAGACATTGCTTGAGTGTTCAAAAAGAGGCTACTGGGAAACCTTTCATCCACTTAGTATACATTAACTCCATATTTCTTACTCCTCTGAGTGACTCTTCTCCCTCATTCTAGGGCAGTGCTCCACCTTCAAGTGTTATTGAGTCACAGCCCTGAGCTCTTCCCCTTTCCATACCTGTGGGGTATTCAGAAAGCCAAACATTGAGGCAGCTGGCCTAAACTGCAACATGAAAATACCAGAAAAGGTAGTAAGGGAGTCATTCTCCAGGACTATGGAGAAAGGATGCTGGATTTCCTTGATGTCATGGGCATCTGGCCCTAGGAAGGAGGTACAAATTTCCTACCTGATGGCAGGACGCAGAATTGCATTGCCAATAATGAAGTGTACTTTTTCTAGGTTGGACATAGGTCTCTGAGAGATCGAGATGTCCTCTTGGAAAGCCTCTTCTCCACTTCGTAGCTGATCTGTCACCTGAAAGAAACAGAGTAGAATCCCAGAGTGCTCTAGAAATGTCCCCTCTTAGCAGGCACCTCTCCCATAAATAAGAGATGTTCTTTGTCTGTCTTTCTGGCTAAACCTCTCTCTGCTCAATGCAGGAGAATCAGGCCATATTGCCCTCTTCCCTCTCAAGGTAACTCATTAAATGTGCTGTTACAGCACTATCTCTGGCTAGGAGAACTTTCTTGTACTGTCCTGTACAGCCCTAAGCACATGGTTCTCAGTCTGCTCAGGCCTCTGGGCAAGCTGTTCTGTAATGCCAACAATTCTCAGTAATAAATCTCTCCCTGTGTTCTCTGCCAGAAAACAGATGACATCAATGCACATGGGATTGTTTCCAAAGAACACTGCACCAGGTATCCCACAAAGGGGCTGCCCTGGCTTGGCAGGGGAACAAGTTCTCAGCTGGGAGGTTGCTTACATAACATCTGTTAGAAGGTGAAGACAGGGTTTCAGGCAAGAAGAAAGGGAAGCAATTTATTTCCACCTCTTACCTTCCCTGTCAGTTTGGATGACCGTTTCAGTTTCAGGGATGAAATCCCCTTGGAAATCTTGTTATCCCTTCTGCCTTCTCTCTGTAATACACATTACCATTATAGGAAACCAGTTTAATGCACAGCAAGAATGATCCATTAAGGGCAGAAAGATGCTCAAGTGAAGATGTTTTTGTTTTTTCCTCTCCTGCCAGCAGGAGCTGAGTGTCCTGCCAGGACTGACTGGTGCCCTTTTGCACTTCTAGCATTTCAAGTACAGTAGCATGAAAGAGTTTTTTTGCTTATCTCCCTCTTGGTAGAACAGCAGAGAAACCAAGGAAAGCAAATGAAAACACAAACATAGCCTGCTTGTCTCACCACATTTGGGCTGTCATTCCTCATCTGGACCTGGCTTTTCTTGCCAAGTGTGTCATATATCTGTGTCATCACGGAGCTGCTCTTGGTGGTGGAACTCTTGGCAAACATTTGTGGCTCTGGCATGTCCCCCATGAACCTCAGGATGATCACCCACACAGCTAGAGAAGCCTATAGTAGCAGAAAGGACAGTCAGACAATGCCAACAGGACCAATGGCTCCATGCCATTTCTGCCTGTTTAGATTAAAAGCATTTTCTTCCTTTACCCAGTCCAAATTAAAATTCCCATTTCCTTTGGCTACCTACACAAAGAGTTTAGTTTCATACCAAACAATAAGACAGCAACACACAACACTTTCCTGCTAAAGGAAGAGGGTACAGCTCTGGTGGGAAGGTCAGATTTCCTCTGTGATTGCTGAGCCCTCACCATTCCCTTTACTGGCACCTTGGAGGTATGCTGTGGCTGGAGGGAGGTGGAGAAACCTTGGCTGAACTGCACTCTACATTTGCTGACCTGGACAGATAAGCAGTGGAGTGGAGTCTGCCAGGACCCTTCATGCCCAGAACTAGAAAGCCAAGTAATAGCAAAGTTCTTGAGAGGGTCTTCCATTCTGCCAGGCTGCTTAGAATCAAGGAAAACACCCTCCTCAATCCCCCTCTGGTTCAATGGGAAATTGGAGGCCTGGCACTCCCCCTTCTGTCCTATCTCACAGACCAGGAACCCTAACAAGAGCAGAGATATGGATAAGCTTTCATGCTGCTTCTCTCCAGTCCATTTTTGTCCCCAAAGGATGTCTGGAGGAGTCAAAACACACCTCTGAGTTCCCTCTTTGAGTAAGAACAAAGGTGACCAGAGATCCTGCACCATGCAGGTGTTTGTGGGAAGTGCCTGCCAGCAAAATGCCCAAATATGCTGATGGGAACTGCTGCTTTCAATATAAGAGCTCAGGACTATCTCCTTAGCTCTGGAGTCTCTGGTTCCCAGGGCTGTGCCAGAACCAGGACCCAGGGATGAGGGGACCCATAAAGCCAGGGCTGTGGAGAGAGCAGGTTCATCATGAACAACAAGGAGCAAGATACCAGGACGTTGTCCTTGTCTTCGTGGTAGAGTAGTGGGTGCCGCAGCTGTCTCCGGATATGGGTATGTGTAGAAGACCCCTGGAAGTAAGTAGCTGCAAACTTGGGGAAGGTGTACTCTTCCAAACCATGCGCTTCCTCTTCTAGCTCCAAACTCATGGGAACCATGTCCAGGTCCACTTCCTCCAGCTTGTTAGGCTTTGTTTCCAAGTCCTGTGCAGAACATGAGGAAGAAGCATATTTTCTTTTTCTGAACTCTGATATTCTTATGTTTAGTTTTGCTTTTTTTTTCTCTTGGATGTAGGTCTTCCAGAATTTTCCAACTAAACCCAAAGCCATTTACAGCTGCTACCAACAGATCATTTGAACTCTGAGCTTGTCCTTCTAAGATGCATTCATTCCATATGGTCTTCCTGTCTTGGTCCTCAGCAAGAATACTGCTGATGGAAAGTCCAGGTGTTACTGTTCACATCCTGTACTTATCCATACCATTCCATTCTGCCCACCTCTTCCTACAAAATTCCAACCTCCACAGCTATCAGGACAAGTATATCCCAAACTCTGCTTTCAAGAATATAGTATAAGTTGGGTCATGAACTTTCAGCTTGTTTCAGGCAGAAAGTCACTGAGAGCAGTGTCAGCAGAGCATGAGGTTGCTGCCAAAATGCAGAGGGTGGCACTGTTTGGCTGGACCAAAGAAACAAATGTGCAGTTTGAAGCTATATAGTCCCTAAATTGCATGTGACCAAAACCTCACCTCTGCAAGAGATGCCTTAGTGACTGGATGACGAATTTGGGGGATTCTTTCACTGTACAGAAGTTCATTAAACAGAACTGACCACTGGTGGAATTCCAGCAGTCTGTGGGCTTACACAAGGGATAAGCATGACCCGTTGCCAGTCTGCAGCTCCATACCTCAAAACCCAGAGGAGCCTGTCCTTCTTGGCCTCCAATCATAGAAGGTAAAAACCCAAAAATTTTGTCCACCATTTCTTGGTCGCTGATAACATCATGATTTGTTGGTTTATTGGCAAGCACATTCCTGCTTTGTCGTGCTTCTGCCTCCTCTCTCTCCTGAGTTGGTAGGCGTTCCTTTAAACACAGAAATAGGCATGACTTGAACAGGAACATCATGAATGAGAATCATTCTGCTAGACTGAAGGGGTATGAAGATGAAAGACTTTTACAAAGATGTGTGACTGTGAGGTCCAGCCCTGCCAGTGCAGTGTTGAAACAGGGAGTCAAATGTTGCTTGTGTCAAACAGTGACAAAGATCTGGCACATCAGCATTAGGGCCCTGCTCTTACAGCTGTCTTAATGGACTGTTGGCCTATTGATAATGATGTGGAATTATTCAAGAATTTAATCAACCAGAGATAATACAGGAAAAACACAGAATTTCTAACAGGAGAAACCCGCACAATATTTAAAATTTTGAAATGTTTCGTTTCAAGAGACTTGTAATAGTGTTGGGTATATTTGGCTAAAGTGCCAGCTTACGCTGCAGTCAGAAATGTGTATGTGTTTCCCTTGTTATATTTTTCAAAGTATCATTACAAATAGGGTTACAACTATGTCTTCTCTTTCTTTAAATACAGCAGTGCTCAGAGGTTTGAGCAAGTCCACAGGTGTGAGCTAGGTAATGCTGGCCAGGGTTCCTCCACCAGCATACCTACCTCTTGTAATCTGACAGCTTCTTCCCTTGCTTTCAGTGGTCCCAAGGCTTGGATGAGATGTTTATCTTCTTTCAAGTGGATATTCCTGGCTTCCAGCTTATTCTGTGGACAACAGGACTATTCTGTGACTGTTTGTACAACTGCTGAGCCAACTCCCTTCTGTCTTTAACAAACTGTCCACACCAGGACTTTGTCCCAACACAGGCTTAGTTCAAGATTTGGCATTTTAGGGATTAGGCCACAGGCAGAAATCTGCAAACTGGCTTTGTCCTGTTTGTACAGCATTAGTAGAAAGGAAATCAGGGAGAGACCTGTCATATGCTATGGACTGCCAAGGGCTGGTAGCACCTACCAAGACACACTGTGTTAGGATTCCCTTCTGAATGGATCCCTGAGTGCCATTATCAGACCCTGCTGTAGAAATTGATCTCCCCTTGCAGGACTGGCTGATACACACAGATCTTTCCTCCCTTCTGTCAAAGCCACTGCAGCTGTGTCAGTGAAGTTTTGATCCATGATAACAATCACATAAAGCAAATGTAAACAAGGTCAGTCTGCTTAACACTCTGCTTTTGTACTTGGCAAGAGTTCAAAATAAAATACCCCAAAATGAATATCCACACCCAATGCCACGTTAAGGCAACACTTGCTGGTGATAAAATCTCTGTCGGAATTTCACAGAAACAACGTGTTCACGAGGCATCTGTGAGCATTACCTCCCGCTTTATCCTCCGGTAGGTCTGGCGAGCGAGCATGCCCCTTGCATATGCCTGTATGACACACACGGCTTTCTTCTGCTCTGCCACCTTCCGGCGCACCAGGTAACCGCGGCACACGGCCTGGAGCCTGATGACCGCCGCCCGGGTGGCCGCGTACTGCTGGGCCAGCTGCCGGCTGCGGTACAGGGCCTGCAGGCGCCCAAAGCCCAGCAGCACCTGCGGGTGGGGCACAAAGGAGAAGTCATTATGGTTCCAAGCCATCGACATGGGTTGGCATGTCAGCTGGGACAAGTAGAAGGCAACAAGGGTAAAGACACTGGAAGTGGCTAATGTAATATTACCCTTTATGCTTTGTTTACTGCCAGTAATAGGCCTTTAAAACTAGTATATAGAGTTACTTGGGGGATCTGTTGTAGGGAGTGGCTCCAGAAAGTGACAATGGTAGCCTGGGATTACAACAAGAGAAGGAGCAGAACAGAAATGAAGCCAAGGGAATGGAAAGAAATGAACAATCAGTCAGAAAGGAATTGCATCACTGATGCAGAATAAAGAATGTTTCTGACTGAAACGGGCAGTTTCTCCTCCTGCCCATCTCAAATGGGTTGTATGGGATATAATAATAATAATTATAATCCCTGCCACACAAATACATCATCTGTAAGTGCCCTCAGTTTTCCTTACCCAGAAAATGTGCCATTTATAGAAGATCAGCCAATATTTTTCACACAGAATCACAGAGAATCATCAAGGTTGGAAGAGACCTTCAAATCTAGTCCAACTGTCAACCCAGCACCACCATAACTACCCCTAAACCATAGCCACAGGTGCCACATTCAGATGCTTCTTCAACACTTCCCAAGATGGTTGGTATCCACCACCACCCTGGGGCAACTTATTCCAGTGCCTGACTACTCTTTCAGTGAATTTTTTTCCTTATATCTAATCTGAATCTGAACTTCCCCTGGCAAAATTTAAAAGATTTTAAATTATTTTTATACTTTTAATATTACTAATTTTTTTAAAATTAATAATTATCAGACTTTTCTGGTAATTTTTTACAAATTCTCAGTTTTCCTGCAGCAGTTGCAGAAGACACTTTGCTCATAGCATGGTAATAATGTACAAAGGCTAGGCTTGTGTTTTTGACTATAAGTAGTGTGGTATCACTTATATGTCAGGTCTCTGGAGCCAGGCCTGCCAAAGGTGAGTTGGGTTCCTATTTCACCAAAAAGCAGAAATGTCACAGGTTTGGCAAGCCCTGAGAGGTCCCAGAGCCCTCCTTGGACTTTACACCCTCTCATCTTGTCTAGTCTCCCTTCAGTTGAGAATATCTTGATTCCTAATACTTCACTCAGTCTGGCAGGGCAGAATATATAAACACACACAAATATATATTCATTGATGCACCTTCATCTTACCATTCTGAATTCCTTCCGGCAGCAGTAGCCTCTCCAGGCTGACTGAATGGCTACAGCAGACTTCCTCTGTTTCAGGAACTGCTTCCTAAGCAGACAGACACATGAGGTGACAAAAAATAGGTTATCTCTATTGCTGCTTATGACAGTAGTAAGAATAAGGTGGCTTCTTTTTCCTTGTATGGGATGTACACAGTCTGATGTCAGCCTTGTTTGCTGCAAAAATACTCACAGCACCTACAGACCAAATTAACTGTTGTGGTCAGAGTGCTCTATAAGAGCTGAAAACCCCTCACATCAAGACTGGACAAGTTAACTTCCCATCTTTCTCCCCAGTGTTTTGCTGCCAGGACAAAGAGCCCATCTGAGCAAGATAAACCTCCCATGGTACAAATTGTCACACTGCAGCTGGAAAAGCAGCACATAGCTCTGATGGGTTAAAAGTAAAAACAAGGTGAAGCTTTTGGTTTGGATACTCTGTTGGATGCAGGCAGAGTCTGAAATAAAGAGGAAAGTTTTGGGGCATTTGTGTCATATTTTTTTAGTTCTTCCTTCACTATGATCAAGAGTATTTCTAAACCAAACCAAGACTTAGTCCTATATCATGGCTCTGATTAAGGGGATAGAAGATCCATGAGTACAAATAATGATGTAAAACATTTAGTAAGGACAAACATTTATTTGACAGTGATTGATTTCACTTCTGAAGATATTTCAAACTAAACCAGACACAATGCAAGAATTAAGCATCTTTGGCAAAGAGAAGGACTAATTAGTTTCTATCAATTCTTATCAATATCATATCAAAGCATTGTCCTAAATAAGAGAATTTTTGTAGCTCTGAGAAGGGCACAAATTCCATGGGGATTCCCTGCTTTCCAGATGTCTACTGTTCACTAAAAATACTAAGAGCAAGTCCTCTTTTCAAACCTTCCTTTTTATACATGCTACAGCCCTGCATTTTGAAAAACATCATGAAAATAACAAAACTGAGCCAAAACAAATATTTTTCCAACATCTGCATAGATACACTGTGCATTGTTACATGATGAACATGAAATTTAGGGCTGGTGGAAGGTATAGACTGATACATTTCATACTTGGAAATGCTGCACAGTGTGTGTTAAGCTGCACCACAAAGATTAATTACTTCAAAATAAAGCAAATTCCCTTCTATAAGATCACTGACCTGTCCTTCAATCCTCTCATCACCTTCTGGATAAGAAGAACCTTATCTGCGAGTATATTTTGGCGTTGCAGCTCCAACACAGTGTCATGATGATCCTGTCAAAAGAAAGTGTGGACACACCAGCTTAGCAGACACACCTACAACCTCTGGAAATGGGATACATGATCTGAAAGAGGCCCCAAATCAGCATGACATTGCATAATGTGACTGAAATGCATTTATAGGGTTCCAGTAGGAAGAGTGCACACCACCTAAGCAGACTTGGTCTAGCTATAGTCATAAACAAGCAAGAATCTGCCTGCAGCAAGACTGTTTTCAGCTGGGAGTATGCTGCAGGCAAGGTGGTCCTCTGCAACAGTGCACTGGTATTCTGTTCGTTTTTATGCTGCGCTACATTGCACCATGCTGTTTTAGCTGCAACACTGTAGCACAGAAACAAGATCAGCCTCTCCTACACCAAAGCCTCTCCATTGAGTGTTTTGGCTTTCAAGAACAAAGATCCACCCTCAGATTCAAGAGTGAGTTTGTAAGACAACCAGTTCTCCCTGGTTGCCACTCCTGCACAAGCAGGCCAAGCTGTACTCTGAAGCATCCAGTCTTTCAAGAGAAAAGACAATAACCTGTCCTTTTTACTTACTTTAAGGAAAATCTTGGTCCTTCCAACTTGCCAGCCTTCACCCTTGCCCAGCACTGCTTCGGAGATGCTGATGCAGCTCTGTCGAGTATCATTCTTCAGCTGATGTGCAAAAGCATCATGATGTTAGGGCTTGGCTGTGAAACACAGAAGCTGTACTATGCAAGGATCTAGTGCCCTGCATTCCAAAGGGTGAAGAACAGAAACAGATGAGGTCTTGTAGACCTCTGGCCTGACAGTACAATGAATGAAAGTGGTTCAGCTCAAATGGTCAGGAAGAGGAGGAACATGATTGCATGACCAAACATTCCAGAGTCAAGGTGTAAGGGGGACATCAGAGACCTGAGAAATGTGTGATCACAGATAAAAACCATCTGAGGGCAATGGGAATCGGGATGTTACCCTGCCTGGGATGTCTGTGTGGAGCAGGCCAAGGACAGCTGGACTTCAAAGCAACTCTGCATTTTCTGCTAAGGTTGAAGAGACTATTTAACTATTTAGCTATAATTACTGTGATAACAGTTCCTGTGATTATATCTCCTGTGCTGACAGCTCTCTCAGCTCTGGCTCTCTCAGCTCTGCCAGCAGTAATTCAAGAACTTTCTGCTGTGGGAAAGACTAAAGCCTCAGAAGGAAAAGTTAGATTAGCCTTAAACCATATTTTGCTTACATACCTGTTGTCGAAGAGACCATGGCAGAAGAACTCTGTATCTCTCAAAGAACTCCTCAAAGCTGTAGCGAACTGGGTACCCAGCTTTCCTGATCTGAATGGTCTCCATCATCCCTGAATATCGCAGCTGTTTGATACATAGTTCCCGATCAAACAACTGAAAGGGAAAGCAGATAAGGAGGAGACTCACCACTGAAAAAAGGTACATGTGCAGTATCCCTCAGAACATGTCTATTAACCTCCAGCCTCAGAGGGTCTGAAAAATGGCCTGCTATGCTTTTTTAAATTGTATTTTTATTTCAGTGCACTAAATTAATTCATTACAAGCATAAGCAAGTCACCCCAGAGGGTCTTCAATTTTGTGTTCGTCAGCAGTAGAAAGTCTGTTAACTTCAATCTGGTTACTATTTTTCATTCTAGAACTGCAATTTCAGATGAACAGTGAATTGATCATACAGTTTTGCAAGTGTGAATAGCTGCCTTAGCAACTTAGGCCTTTGGGCACACCATGCAAAGCACAGCAGGCATGCTGCTCTTATTATTGTTTAATCTTATCAGAGATTAAAACTTGGCTTACTAAACCACACGCAATGCTTCAAAAATTTTTAAATCGCTTGATCAACATCGTACAAGGTTTTGGAGAAGAACCGGGTTGAAATCCCCCGAGTTCCAGCCACGTCCTTATGACAAAGTGACTCCTCCTGGTACATCAGAATAAGCCAAATCACCCTTCTCACAAACTCCAACAGCTCTCCTCTCTCAGGCTATTCATAGTATCATCATTGTTGATCCTAATGGTTTTTGTTTGTTCCTATGTTGAGAGGCTACAGGACTTTTCAGTTTTGTCTTTATATTTACTGAAAAGGTGTCTCTAACTCTACTCAGGAATATGCCTGTGTGCTTTTTTGCTATCCATTACTCTATGGTGCTTTTTGAGATGTTTTTGTAAATTACAATGCTGTATCCTCCTACTATGTTTATTTCAGGAATACCCTGTACTCCAACTCTTCTTGGATGCAGCCAAGTACAGCTATAAGATGTTAGACAGCAACTAAGAGCTTTTTCTCATTACAAACTTTACCAAAGGCAAGACTTCGTATTGTTAGAACATTACCAGTGGTTTCTTGTAGTCATTTGGTTTGATGCAGCGGATGAAGTATGGCTGGCACTGCTCAAGGATTTTCATTAGTTTTTTCCAGGGATTGCTTGAACTGTCCTCCCAGTGTTGAGAGCCGCTTGGCGGTATCCATGCCCTGGGAAGAGAAAGCACATGCTGCCTGCAACATCATTCACTCTCAGAGGCCAGTTAATAAACTTTCTATTTTATACAATGTAACAGTATCAGACAACTACCAGGAAAAAAGTATTTACCTACGGGGGAGCGACATTGGTCATCTGCACCTTATTAATTTGCATTTATTCTTGTAAAGAAACCCCCCACTAAGTGCTTTCACCTGCTTGGGCACTAAGTTCTAGCAGTAGGGGTGGCTGTGGTAGAATTCCACCCACAGGAGCCCACATGCACCTGTCCTCTTCCAACCAAGGCTATGTTTAGTGCTGGGCCTGGGTGCCAAGCTGTGCTTTCTGGGAGTGTGCCTGAAAGCTTGGTGAGAAACAGCCACTCCCAAAGCAGGAATAAACTCCAGGCCAGATGTTTTGCTGCCATCATAGCTAGGAATGCTAACAATCCAGAACAGCCCATTCCTTAGGGATTACGAGGGCTGATTACCTTGCTCATTAATACTACAGTAAGCAGTAAAAAGGTAAACTTTACTGTAGTATAGTGTAACAGCACATTCCACCTGTCTTTTTCGCACAAATCATCACATTAGGCCTAAGTTTCTACATCTCAGTATGGGCACATAAATTACAGTGACAACAGTACAGATTCCAAGGAACAAAAGGACTCCACTGTTTTTTATGTACAGGCCATTAGCTGATCATTGCAGCACAACACAGTTGGCTGGTTTGTTAGTTTGTTTTTTGGGGGGTTTGGTCCATTGTGGGGTTGTTGGAATTTTTTCAAAGTGAATAATTTAAAGTCCAGTGACTCTCCTCACTTCCATAATCTTTAGGATACCTCATCCTGCTGTTCTTATGTCAAAAGTGCCCTTTTGAATACTCAGATTTCCACCCTCTGCTTAGCTACAGGGCAAGGCTGCCCTCCAGTGATCAATCATTTGTGTCTTTGGAAAAGAGCTCCTGGGAATGTCTCATTGCAGCACGATGCATCTTAGGGCTAGCAAGCACCCGAAGTGGGTATAATAACAACTTTACATATTTTACTGTAAGTGATTTTCACTCTCAGACCTTAGGTCTTTCTGCTATACTATCAGTGGGATTGCCACACAAGGCTGAAGCCCATGCCCTCATGATCTCACACGCAACGTTATTAAAGCTGAATTTTTGAGGTAATGGTGACTTTTCTTTGTTGTGGTGTGTCAGGAAAGGAACTCTGAGGCTTCAAGACAAAAAAGTGCTTTCTGGCACATCATTCATTATTCTTTCCTGTAGCCTGCTTCTTAGGATTCCCAATGGTGATCCTATTTATTTATTATATCCTATTTTATAGGATATTTAATAAATACCTATTTATTTCTGTGCATTTTGACATGGGGTAGCCCACATTTGGTATTTCCTTTCTTGACATGCTGCTGTACTGCTTTTTTCAATAACACAGCCTTATTTATAGGGACAAGACTCATTAGAGCATTAAAGCAATGTAAATACACCTGATATTTAATCTGGAGGTATTCACAGCATTTAAGAGATGCTAAGCCAGTTATCTGTTACTGCTTATACCACTTCTGACATTCTTTGCCCCCAGGATGTTTACCTGTCCGTGGCCAGGTGTTCTGGACAGCAGAAAGCCACACTGGGACAAAGACAGAGGAAGAAAGGACAAGATCAGAAAACCATGCCAGGAGAATAGACAGGTAACAGGTAAGACAGCAAGCTGATTGTTCTGTATCCTGACAGGAAAACTCAAAGATGTGAACAAGCAAAAGCAAAAGTACCTTCACATAGTGGCGACACTACATAGCTAAATGTTCAGAAATCAAAGTATGTGGAAGTGGAGCATGACAGAGAACTGAGCCGTGCCCCACACTTTTTCTAGGCCATGCACTTCACACCCTTTTTTACTAGGCACAGACCCAGGGCACAGTGGAGTCTGTGATAATGACCCACTGTGAACTGTGTCACAGTGATGTCCAGTTGATGATAACACATGGGGAGCATCATGACTCACGGTTCTGAAACAACCTGCAGGCGTGGCTACAGATGTCCAGGGATGCAGACCTGGGAGAGACAGGGCTGACACTGCACTTCTTTACAGCATGAACACCAAACTGACTTTTCCTGCAGCCCCTTGGCAGAAACATTTGAATGAAAGATAGGGACTTGCAGAGACAGCGCAAAAGAAAGAGGAGATCAAGAAGAGCCAGATCTTTATGGAAGGCAGGAGAAATGAGTTGTTTCTGCAAGACAGTGCCAGTAAGCCAACCTTGTAGACCTGGTCAGATCCAAGATGCCGAATGGTTCCACGTCCCAGACTAGGTGGGGTTGTTTCCACCTGGAAAATCTCTCTCAGGAATCTGTTTTTGGAGGAATGGACCACTTGCATTACATTAGCACTCAGTGTGTCACGATTTTTCTCCAGGAAATCTATAGGATGGAAACAGAATTAGCCTGTCACCTCTGCAGCCTGTTGGCTCTAGCACCACTCTGCCTACTTAAAATCCACTTAATTTACAGTAACTTGCAGATTGGTTTAGAGTAATCCTTCTGACCTCCTGATCAACTTCAGATCAACACTACCCTGCAGAGCCTCATATCCAGGGCAGGTCATGCCCTTCCCTTCACCCTCTGTATCCAGCAGAGATAGGCTCACCTTTTGATTCGTAAAAGACAACCCCAGCAAAGTGGTTGATGCCAAACTTGGTATCATGAACATTCTTAGGTGGGATGTAAACTTTACTTTTACCATGGAGGGAATTGATTTTGATAAGCATAGTGGCATCTGTGCCCTAGAAATAAATATAGGTAAAAAATGGTTAAGCAGATTTTAAGCATATTGTCCCCAGCACTGGCCTGTGCTCAGTAAACAAACAGAAATGGTGCTTAGAGATAACAAAAGCTCGAATTCTGCCCTTATGTGTGTAGTAGATCTGAAGAAAGGTAGTACCAAAAGCATCTCCCCTTTTACACAGACCTCTGGCATCATGACAGGACACACCATCAAGAACAGAGCCTGGTGTTCTAGGGCTGTACACAAGTCCCCATAACATTACTAACATCCCCAGGCTGAGAATTTAGCAGATCTTTGGACCTCACAAGCAAAGCCCCCCCAACAACCTTCTCATGCCCTCCTACCCAGGAAGCTGTAAGGGATGCCTCCTCCTTCTCCTGGGCAGGCACAGTTCTTCTTGCACTCCCCAGTCAGCATGCCCAGACCATGAGTTCAGGGGCTAGGCAGTCAGCTGGGTGCTTCTCTTCAAGGGGTGCCATCATGATGCCATCCCCTCGTGGGCCATGTGAGCTCTGTGCACTGGCCTGCGCCCAGGCCAGTGGGGGCTGTGCTCTCAGAAGTCACGTGCTCTGGGAATCATGGAAAATGTGTTTTCTTGATGGTGTGGAACACCCTCTCTTCTTAGGGAAAAAGGGGAAAGCTGTCTGCTTGTACTGATCCTTTCAAAGTTACCTGAAGGACTATAAATGAGCTGAGGCAGGGGCTTGCTTTTCTGGACACCCTCCATTGTCATCTGATTCCTGCACCAACACTCCAGTTTAGCCTCATCATGCTCTGCAGACTATGAAAATGCTCTACAGGGATGTCTGACATCAGATGCTACTTTCATCTCTGATCTTCTGTTTGAGATGACTGGCCTTTGCAGAATAACATTCCACAGAATCACAGAATCATGGCAGACAACAGCCACAGGCTTTCTCTCATACACTAAGCAAGTCACCTTGTCATAGAAGGAGATCCCAAGCAGGGCCCTTGCCCTAATCAACTTATTCTGTACCTGCTCTGTGATGGTGCTCAAAATTATCTGTTTATGACCTTCCAGGCACCAAGGTTAGCTGCCAGGCTTGTAGATCCCCTTCAGTTCCTTACAATGGTGACATTGCTCAATTATGTCTGTCAGCAAGGGGAAAGAAGAGCAAGCTGCAGCCCAGACCAACAGCAGAACAATACTCAAACAATAAATTATTTCAAAGATTTCCTAAGAAGCTCTTGTAAAATGATCCAGACTCCTTCCTTCTCTGTCTGGAACAGCTGTAAGAGTTTCTACAGCAAGGCACCAGGAAGAGCACACTCTAGGAGAAAGTGAAGCAGTGAGTGAGCTAATTTGAAAGAAGCATCTATGGGGAGAAGATATTGCCTCTCTTAATGTATCTGGAAACCACTTCTACACTTTTGTGTGTCTAAACCCAAGTGTTACCTGTGAGCTGTGTGCAAAGCCAGGCATTACAAGTAAAACCAGAAATTTACCTTTGGGAACCTGCTCTCTTCATCAATGAGGGAGATGATATTCATAGGCTTGAGTGCAATGACTTCCAGAGTCTGGTGGTTATCAGTGAAGTCAATGTTGTTCCAGTCAATGTGCTCTGCAAGGTATTCCTCTTGCTCCAGCTTGAAGACATGGTGCACAAAGAATTGCTGAAGGTGCTCATTCGCAATGTTAATGCACAGCTGCTCAAAGCTGGGGAAGAACAAGATGAAAGCCCATGGTCATCTTTGGCCAGTGCTGCACTGCTCTCTGCTATTTGTTTAGCCTCTGCATTAAATGCAAATCCAGATACACCGCTGCCATATTCCACAGTGCTGGTGACTGCCATCACTGCATGTTGCCAATCTCAGCAATACAAGGGAGGCATTTTCTGTGGTGGCAAAGACCAGCAATGAGCCAGTTGATGACTGAATGTTGCTGAGTGGGCAAGAAAGATCTTTCATGTGTTTCAAGAAACTCCAGAGAAGAATATGTAACTGAAAATTGCTTCACTTAAGAGCATGTAACATATTTCTGCTTGCACTGGCACTACCACTTCTTTTGTTATTCACCTATAATGCTGCACCTGAGTATCATTCCCTCATACTTGTCATGGCACACTGTGGGTGCCTCTGGGGTGCTCACCACAGTGAGACCCATG
>NW_027077174.1:55873-89382 GCF_009819655.1 Sylvia atricapilla | reverse complement strand
GAGTGGTCAGAGCCAACACTGACCATGATGTGGTGGCCAGCACTGACCATGGCGTGGTCACCACCACGGCGAGCACAGTGGTCTCCACCACAGAGGTCAGAGCCAACACTGACCATGACGTCATTGCCGGCACTGACCACGACGTGGTCACCACCACCAGGGTCACGAGAAGTGTCCACATGGCCACCACCGCAGGGGACAACGCCACGATGGTGTCACCAACGAGCCGGGCCAGAAATGTCACGGCCTCGCCCGTGAGGGGACACAGCAGGGCCACCACCGTGGAGGGTGACATCATGGCCGGGGAGGGTGACACCGTGGTCACTTCAAACCCCGTGGAAGGTGACACCACGGCCGTGGAAGGTGACACCACGGTCATGGAGGGTGACACCACAGACATGGAGGGTGACACCGAGGCCACCCCCACGGAAGATGACACCGAGGCCACCACGCTGAGCCACACCAGGGCCACCACGGTGGGAGGTGACACCGCGGTGGTGCTGCCAGGACACCACCTGGGAAGCCACAGCAGGGCCACCACCAGGGCAAGGACCACCAGGGCCACGGGGGACAACAGCTGGGCCACCACAGTGGAAAGTGACACCACGGCCACACCGCTGACCACCGTGGGAGGTGACACCAGGGCCGTGGGGAACAACAGCAGGGCCACCACCCTGAAAAGTGACACCAGGGCCACCACCCTGAAAAGTGACACCAGGGCCACCACCCTGAAAGGTGACACCAGGGCCACCAGCCCGGACAGCCACACCCTGTCCACCCTCCCGGTCGCCCCTGCCAATGTCACCTCAACGCCAGCCCCGCCTGACGTCACCAGCACCACCCTGGGTGTCACCGAGGCCTCACCTGGTGCCACCAACACCACCCTGGGTGTCACCGAGACCTCGTCCGGTGCCACCAGCACCACCCTGGATGTCACCGAGACCCTGCCCAGTGCCACCAACACCCCCCTGGATGTCACCAAGACCCCGCCCAATGCCACCGAAGCCACCAGGACGCTGGCCCACGGCTCTGCCAGGACAGCTGGGGACATTCCGACCAGCACGGCCACCTCTGTTGTCACCACCGTGGCCACCATCTGCCTGTTCCTCCCCCACGGCTCCAGCCCCCCGGCCAGTGAGTGTCCTGGGGGGTCACTGGGGTGGGGGTCACTGGGGTGGGGGTCACTGGGGTGGGGGTCTCTGTCCCAGGGGTCTCCTGGGGTCAAGGGGAGGAAGAAGAGGAGGATGGAGCTCCTGGGGTCTTCTGGGGTGGGGGGGGGTCTCTTTCTCAAGGGTCTCCTGGGGTGAGGAAGAAGAAGAGGATGAAGGTTCTGAGGTGAGGAGGATGGAGGTTGGGGAGGAAGAGGAGGATGAAGGTCCTGGGTTGGTGAGGAAGAGGAGGATGGAAGTTCTGGAGTGAGGAAGAGGAGGATGAAGGTTCTGGGGGAGGAAGAGGAAGGTTCTGGGGTGGTGAGGAAGAGGAAGATGGAGGTTGGGGAGGAAGAGGAGGATGAAGGTCCTGGTCTGATGAGGAAGAGGAGGATGAAGGTTCTGGGTGAGGAGGAAGAGGAAGATGAAGGTTCTGGAGTGAGGAAGAAGAGGAGGATGAAGGTTCTGGAGTGAGGAGGAAGAGGAGGATGGAAGTCCTGGTCTGATGAGGAAGAGGAGGATGGAGGATCTGGAGTGAGGAAGAGGAGGATGGAGGATCTGGGGGGAGGAAGAGGAAGGTTCTGGGCTGGTGAGGAAGAGGAGGATGGATGTTGTGGAACGAGAAAGAGGAAGATAAAGGTCTTTGGCTGGTGAGGAAGAGGAGGATGAAGGTTCTGGGTGAGGAAGAGGAGGATGAAGGTTCTGGGATGAGGAGGAAGAGGAAGATGGAGGTTGGGGAGGAAGAGGAGGATGAAGGTCCTGGGCTGGTGAGGAAGAGGAGGATTAAGGTCCTGGGGTGAGGAAGAGGAAGGTTCTGGGCTGGTGAGGAAGAGGAGGATGAAGGTTCTGGGTGAGGAAGAGGAAGATGAAGGTTCTGGAGTGAGGAAGAGGAAGATGAAGGTCCTGGGCTGGTGAGGAAGATGAAGGTCCTGGGGTGAGGAGGAAGAGGAGGGTGAAGGTTCTGGAGTGAGGAAGAGGAGGGCGGAGGTTCCAGGGTGGGGAGGAAGAGGAAGATGAAGGTTCTGGGGGAGGAAGATGAAGGTCCTGTGCTGGTGAGGAAGAGGAGGATGAAGGTTCTGGGCTGGTGAGGAAGAGGAGGATGGAGGTTCTGGAGTGAGGAAGAAGAGGATGGAGGTTCTGGGGTGAGGAAGAAGAGGAAGATGAAGGTTCTGGGGTGAGGAAGAGGAGGATGAAGGTTCTGGGGTGAGGAAGAGGAGGATGAAGGTCCTGGTCTGATGAGGAAGAGGAGGATGAAGGTTCTGGGGTGAGGAAGAGGAGGATGAAGGTCCTGGTCTGATGAGGAAGAGGAGGATGAAGGTTCTGGGGTGAGGAAGAGGAGGATGAAGGTCCCGGTCTGATGAGGAAGAGGAGGATGGATCCCCTGGGGTGAGGAGGATGAGGAGGATGAAGGTCCCGGTCTGATGAGGAAGAGGAGGATGAGGGTTCTGGGGTGAGGAAGAGGAGGAGGGTGGATGTTCTGGAGTGATGAAGAGGAGGATGAAGGTCCCGGGCTGATGAGGAAGAGGAGGATGGATCCCCTGGGGTGAGGAAGAGGAGGATGAAGGTCCTGGGCTAGTGAGGAAGAGGAGGATGGATCCCCTGGGGTGAGGAAGAGGAGGATGAAGGTCCTGGGCTAGTGAGGAAGAGGAGGATGGATGTTCTGGAGTGAGGAAGAAGAGGATGAAGGTTCTGGGGTGAGGAAGAAGAGGAAGATGAAGGTCCTGGGGTGAGGAGGATGAAGGTCCCGGTCTGATGAGGAAGAGGAGGATGGATCCCCTGGGGTGAGGAGGATGAGGAGGATGAAGGTCCTGGGGTGAGGAGGATGAGGAGGATGAAGGTCCCGGGCTGATGAGGAAGAGGAGGATGGATCCCCTGGGGTGAGGAGGATGAGGAGGATGAAGGTCCCGGTCTGATGAGGAAGAGGAGGCCGGACCCCTGGGCTGGGGTCTCCCTCCCGGGTGTCCCCCAACGCGGCCAAAGGCCGAAGTAACGACATCCCCCCCCCCCGCAATGTCCCCTGACCGTGTCCCTGTCGCCTGTCCCCTCCCAGTCGTGTGTCACAACGGGGGCGTGGCCAACCTCACGCGCTGCCTGTGCCCCCCGGGTTACTCCGGCCCCTCCTGCGAGACCCCCGACCCAAATGACCTCTGCGCCCACGGCAGCACCGCGGTGGGCGACATCTGCGTGTGTCCCCCCGGCCGCTCCGGACCCCGCTGTGCCACCCCCGAGCCGGACACCGCCTGTCGCCACGGTGGCACCGCCGTGGGGACGCGCTGCTATTGTCCCCGCGGCTTCTCGGGACCCCGGTGCGAACGGCCCGAGACCCCCGCCACCACCAGGAGAACCACGACCACCACCGTGCCCACCACCAGAGGTGCGTGGGGAGACCCCAGACCCGAAATCCGGGGGTGGTTTTAGGGTGTGGCACCAAGAATTGTTTTTTTTTCCTGGGTTTTCCCCAAAATTGGGATGGGGACAGCGATGGTGGAACTGGGATGATGGATCTGCCTGGGTGGGGAGACCCCAGACCCGAAATCCGGGGGTGGGTTTGGGGGTGTGGAACCAGGAATTGGGGTTTTTTTCCTGATTTTCCCCCAAATTTAGGATGGGGACAGTGATGGTGGCTCTGCCCTGGGTGGGGAGACCCCAGACCCGAAATCCGGGGGTGGGTTTTGGGGTGTGGCACCAGGAATTGGGGTTTTTTCCTGATTTTACCCCAAATTTAGGATGGGGACAGTGATGGTGGGTCTGCCCTGGGTGGGGAGACCCCAGACCCAAAATCCGGGGCTGGGTTTGGGGGTGTGGCACTAGGAATTGGGTTTTTTTTATGGTTTTTACCCCAAAATTGGGATGGGGACAGCGATGGTGGGACTGGGATGATGGATCTGCCCTGGGTGGGGAGACCCCAGACCCAAAATCCCGGGGTGGGTTTGGGGGTGTGGAACCAGGAATTGGGTTTTTTTATGTTTTTTACCCCAAAATTGGGATGGGGACAGCGATGGTGGAGACAACTGGGTGGGTCTGTCTTGGGTGGGGAGACCCCAGACCCAAAATCCCGGGGTGGGTTTGGGGGTGTGGAACCAGGAATTGGGGTTTTTTATGGGTTTTCCCCCAAAATTGGGATGGAGACAGCGATGATGGGACTGGGATGGGAAGACCCCTCAATCCGGGGGTGGGTTTGGGGGTGTGGAACCAGGAATTGGGGCTTTTCCTGATTTTACCCCAAATTTAGGATGGGGACAGTGATGGTGGGTCTGCCCTGGGTGGGGAGACCCCAGACCCAAAATCCGGGGCTGGGTTTGGGGGTGTGGCACTAGGAATTGGGTTTTTTATGGTTTTTACCCCAAAATTGGGATGGAGACAGCGATGGTGGAACAGGGATGGGAAGACCCCTCAATTTGTGGGTGGTTTTGAGGGGCGTGGCACCAGGAATTAGGTTTTTTAATGGTTTTTTCCCCAAAATTGGGAGGGGTGGTGATGATGGAACTGGGATGGGAAGACCCCAACCCGAAATCCGTGGGTGGTTTTGGGGGTGTGGAACCAGGAATTGGGGTTTTTTATGGTTTTTCCCCCAAAATTGGGATGGGGACAGTGATGGTGGGTCTGCCCTGGGTGGGGAGACCCCAGACCCAAAATCCGGGGCTGGGTTTTGGGGGTGTGGCACTAGGAATTGGGTTTTTTATGGTTTTTACCCCAAAATTGGGATGGGGACAGCGATGGTGGGACTGGGATGGGAAGACCCCTCAATTCGGGAGTGGTTTTGGGGTGTGGAACCAGGAATTGGGTTTTTTCCTGATTTTACCCCAAATTTAGGATGGGGACAGTGATGGTGGGTCTGTCTTGGGTGGGGAGACCCCAGACCCCTAAATCCGTGGGTGGTTTTGGGGGGCGTGGCACCAGGAATTAGGTTTTTTAATGGTTTTTCCCCAAAATTGAGAGGGGTGGTGATGGTGGAAATGGGATGGGAAGACCCCAACCCTTAATTCGTGGGTGGTTTTGAGGGGTGCGGAACCAGGAATTGGGGTTTTTTTATGGTTTTCCCCCAAAATTGGGATGGGGACAGTGATGGTGGAGACAACTGGGTGGGTCTGTCTTGGGTGGGGAGACCCCAGACCCAAAATCAGGGGATGGGTTTGGGGGCACAGAACTGGGAATTCGGTTTTTTTCTGGGTTTTTCCCCAAAATTGGGAGGGGTGGTGATGGTGGAACTGGGATGGGAAGACCCTACCCCTAAATCCGTGGGTATTTTTGGGGGTGTGTCACCAGGAATTGGGTTTTTTATGGTTTTCCCCCAAAATTGAGGTGGGGGGTGATGGTGGAGACAACTGTGTGGGTCTGCCCTGGGTGGGAAGACCCCACCCCTAATTCCGAGGGTGTTTTTGGGGTGTCACCCCCCACCCCGGAGGACACCCCAAGCAGGAGAGGAGGAGTGTAGAACCAAGAATTGGGGTTTTTTTCCCTGATTTTCCCCCAAAACTGGAGTTGAGGGCGCAGCGATGGCGGGTGTACCTGTCAGGGGGGTGACAGAGGTGACCTCACCGGTGTCCCCAAACCCTCGCTGTCCCCCCCAGACCCCTGCCTGAACGGGGGGCGCTGGATGGGCACAGCCTGCCTGTGTCCCCCCAACATGGACGGCGCCCGCTGCGAGTTCGGTGCCACCACCATCAACCTGACGGCAGGTAAGGGGGCGGGGACACGCCCACCTGTGTCACCCCCACCCCACCACGAGGTGTCCCCGAGGTGTCACCTGCTGTCCCCGCAGAGCTGGGCGCCTCGGTGACGATGATGGCGCGTGTCACCAACCGGGAGTTCTCGGAGGACATGGCGGACGCCGCGTCCCCCGGCCACCGGCGCTTCGCCGAGGAGTTCGGCCGGACGGTGAGACCCTGTCCGGGGGTCTCCTGGGGGTGGGGGGACAGCCCAAGGGACCCTCAGGGTCACCCCAAGGGGACATCCTAATGTCCACCCCAAGGGACCCTCAGGGTCACCCCAAGGGGACATCCCAATGTCTATCCTAATGTCCATTCCAATGTCCACCCCAATGTCCATCCTAATGTCCATTCCAGTGTCCATTCCAATGTCCATCCTAATGTCCACCCCAAGGGACCCTCAGGGTCACCCCAAGGGGACATCCCAATATCCATCCTAATGTCCATCCCAATGTCCATCCTAATGTCCACCCCAAGGGGACATCCCAATGTCCATCCTAATGTCCATCCTAATGTCCATCCCAATGTCCATCCTAATGTCCACCCCAAGGGGACATCCCAAGGGACCCCCAGGGTCACCCCAAGGGGATATCCCAATGTCCATCCTAATGTCCATTCCAATGTCCATCCTAATGTCCATTCCAATGTCCACCCCAATGTCCATCCCAATGTCCATCCTAATGTCCATTCCAGTGTCCATCCTAATGTCCATCCCAATGTCCACCCCAAGGGGACAGCCCAAGAGACCCTCAGGGTCACCCCAAGGGGACATCCCAATGTCCATCCTAATGTCCATCCCAATGTCCACCCCAAGGGTCCATGTCAGTGTCCACCCCAAGGGACCCCCAGGACCACCTCAAAGGACCCCCAGACCCACCCCAAAGGCCACCCCAAGGACCACCCTAAGGGACCACCCCAAGGGACCCCCAGGACCATCCTGAGGGTCCCCCAGGACCATCCCAAGAGACAACCCAAGGGACAATCCAAGGGACCCTCTGAGCATCCCCAAGAAACCCCCAGAAGAAGACCCCAAGGGACCCCCAGAATCACCTCAAAGAACCCCCAGGACCACCCCAAGGACCACCCCAAGGGACCACCTCAAGAGACCCCCAGGACCATCGTGAGGGACCCCCAGGACCATCCTGAGGGACAACCCAAGGGACCACCCTAAGGGACCACCCCAAGGGAACCACAGGACCATCCTGAGGGTCCCCCAGGACCATCCCAAGAGACAACCCATGGGACCTCCTGAACATCCCCAAGAAACCCCCAGAAGAAGACCCTGAGGGACCCCCAGAATCACCTCAAAGAACCCTAAGGGACAACCCAAGGACCACCCCAAGGGACCACCTCAAGAGACCCCCAGGACCATCCTGAGGGACCCCCAGGGCCACCCCAAGGGACCACCCCGAGGGACCCCCAGGACCACCCCAAGGGACAACCCAGGGGACCCCCAGGACCACCCAAGAGACCACCCAAGGGACCCTCTGAACATCCCCAGGAAATCCCTGGAAGGAGACCCTGAGGGACCCCCAGGACCACCCCAAGGGACAACCCAAGGGACCACCCTCAGGGCCACCCCAAGAGACCCCCAGGACCATCCTGAGGGACCCCCAGGGCCACCCCAAGGGACCACCCCGAGGGACCCCCAGGACCACCTCAAAGGACCCCCAGACCCACCCCAAAGGCCACCCCAAGGACCACCCTAAGGGACCACCCCAAGGGACCCCCAGGACCATCCTGAGGGTCCCCCAGGACCATCCCAAGAGACAACCCAAGGGACAATCCAAGGGACCCTCTGAGCATCCCCAAGAAACCCCCAGAAGAAGACCCCAAGGGACCCCCAGAATCACCTCAAAGAACCCCCAGGACCACCCCAAGGACCACCCCCAGGACCACCCCAAGGGACCACCTCAAGAGACCCCCAGGACCATCCTGAGGGACCCCCAGGGCCACCCCAAGGGACCACCTCAAGGGACCACCTCAAGAGACCCCCAGGACCATCCTGAGGGACCCCCAGGGCCACCCCAAGGGACAACCCAAGGGACCACCCTAAGGGCCACCCCAAGGGCCACCCCAAAGGCCACCCCAGGGGACCCCCAGGCCCGCCCCCAGGTGACCGTGTCCCTGTCCGCAGATGGACGGGATCTACCGGAACGTCTCCGGCTACCGCGGGATCGACGTCCTGAGCCTGAGGTGGGCGAGGGGCCGAGGGTGGGATTAATGGGATAATGGAACTGTGGGATTGGGATGGAATTGGGATGGGATGGGATGGGATGGGATGGGATGGTGGGATTAATGGGATGGTGGGATGGGATGGGATGGTGGGATGGTGGGATTGAGGGATAATGGGATAGTGGGATAATGGGATAGTGGGATAATGGGATAACGGAATAGTGGGATAGTGGGATAACGGGATTGTGGGATTGAGGGATAACGGGATAGTGGGATAATGGGATAGCGGGATAATGGGATAACGGAATAGTGGGATAGTGGGATAATGGGAAAATGGGATAACGGAATTGTGTGATAATGGGATAATGGGATAGTGGGATTGTGGAATAGTGGGATAGTGGGATAATGGGATTGTGTGATAATGGGATAATGGGATTATGGGATAACGGGATTGTGGGATTGAGGGATAATGAGATAATGGGATAGTGGGATAATGGGATAATGGGATTGTGGGATAATGGGATTGTGGGATAGTGGGGTAATGGGATTGTGGGATTGAGGGATAATGGGATAGTGGGATAATGGGATAATGGGATAATGGGATTGTGGGATAGTGGGGTAATGGGATAATGAGATTGTGGGATAGTGGGATAACGGGATAGTGGGATAATGGGATAATGGGATTGTGGAATAGTGGGATAGTGGGATAATGGGATTGTGGGATAGTGGGATAATGGGATAATGGGATAGTGGGATGGAATCCTTGGGATGGCATAATGGGATACTGGAATAATGGGATCAATGGGATCAATGGGATCAATGGGATGGGATGGCAGAAAACCTCTGGGATGGGTGAGGAACCTCTGGAGTGGGATCGACGGGACAGGATGGAATGGGATCGATGGGATGGGATGGGGTGGAATGGGACGGGACGTGACCTCCGCGGCCCCCCACGCCCCCCACGCCCCCCGGCCTGTCCCCCGCAGCCGCGGCAGTGTGGTGGTCAGTTACCGCGTCCGGCTGCTGCCCGCGCCCGGCGACGCCGGCCTGGAGCCCCGGGCCCTGGAGCTGCTGGCCCTGGCCAACGCCGCCCCCCGGCCACACAACTGCAGCCCCTCGGCCGGTAGGTGACCCCCGCCCGCCCCCGGACGGTCCCCAGCACCTCTGGGCACACTCGGTGACCACCCCGTGCTGTCCCCTGTCCCCAGATGGGCTCTGCTTCACGGCCACCTCCGCCAGAGCCACCAGAGCCGCGACATTGGCGCTGAATGACACCGGTGAGTGAGGGCTGGGGACAGCTGGGGACAGGTGGGGACACCTGGGGACAGATGGGGACAGCTGGGGACACCTGGGGAGACCAGGGGACCGCTGGGGACAGCTGGGGACAGCTGGGACAGCACGGGGACACATGGAGACACCTGGGGACAGCTAGGGACAGCTGGGGACACCTGGGGAGACCACAGGGACGCCTAGGGACAGCTGGGGACACCAGGGGACACCATGGGGACACCTGGGGACACCTGGGGACAGCTGGGGACACCTGGATACACCTGGATACACCTGGGGACACCACGGCAACACCATGGGGACACCATGGGGACACCTGGGGACATCACAGGGACACCTGGAGACACCATGGGGACACCAGGGGACACCACAGGGACATTAGGGGATGCCTGGAGACACCAGGGGACACCTGGGGAGACCACGGGGACATCACGGGGACACCTGGGGACACCTGGATACACCTGGGGACACCTGGGAAGACCACAGGGACACCAGGGGACACCTGAGGACACCTGGATACAGCTGGGGGACAGCTGGGGACACCTGGGAACACCTGGGGACACCTGGGGACGCCTGAGGACACCATGGGGACACCTGGGGACACCTGAGGACACCATGGGGACGCCTGGGGGCACCATGGGACACCTGAGGACACTCGTTGACCAGAGCGTGGCCTCTCCAGAGCTCTGCCGGAAGTTCGCTCCGGCCAACTTCAGCCGGTTCTACTTCCCGCACCGCACGGCCACCGGGCTGCTGTGTGTCACCAACTGCACCCTCAACGTCCCCGGCTCCTTCGACTGCCACCGCGGCCTCTGCCGCCTCACCCTGGACGGCCCACAGTGCTTGTGAGTCGGCCACGCCCACCCCTGGCCACGCCCACCCAACCACGGCCACGCCCACCCACTCACAGACCACACCCACTCAGCCCCGGCCACGCCCACCCACCCACGGCCACACCCACTAACCCCCAGTCACGCCCACTTACCCCTGGCCACGCCCACCCACTCCTCCAGCCACGCCCACTCATCCCCCCGGCCACGCCCACTCAGCCCCGGCCACGCCCACTGGTGATACTTTAAGGTGGGCCTTGACTCTGGGGTCAAAGGTCGCCCCCAAGGGCAAAGGAGTTGAATCCTGAATTTGAGGTCTTGATGACCCCAAAACCCTGACCCCAAAACTGTGACCCCAAAACTGTGACCCCAAACCCGTGACCCCAAAACCCTGACCCCAAAATCCTGACCCCAAAACCCTGACCCCAAAACCCTGACCCCAAACTGTGACCCCAAAATCCTGACCCCAAAACTGTGACCCCAAACTGTGAACCCAAAACCCTGACCCCAAAACTGTGACCCCAAACTGTGAACCCAAAACTGTGACCCCAAAACCCTGACCCCAAAACTGTGACCCCAAAACCGTGACCCCAAACTGTGACCCCCAAACTGTGACCCCAAAACCGTGACCCCAAACTGTGACCCCCAAACTGTGACCCCAAAACCCTGACCCCAAACCCCTGACTCCAAAACCGTGACCCCAAAACTCTGACCTCAAAACTGTGAACCCAAAACCGTGACCCCAAACCCTTGACCCCAAAACCCTGACCCCTAACCCCTGACCCCAAAACCCTGACCCCAAACCCGTGACCCCAAACTGTGACCCCAAAACCCTGACCCCAAAACCCTGACCCCAAAACCCTGACCCCAAAATCGTGACCCCAAAACCTTGACCCCAAAACTGTGACCCCAAAACTATGACCCCTAACCCCTGACCCCAAACCCCTGACCCCAAACCCGTGACCCCAAAACCTTGACCCCTAACCCCTGACCCCAATGGTCCAACCCTTGGCTCCTGTCAGCTCCTGCCCTCCAAACCCAACTGTGGACCCCCAAACTCAATCCTTGACCCCCAAACTGAACCTTGACCCTCAAACCCAACCCTTGACCCCAACACCAAACTCTTGACCACAAACACCCAGCCCGTGACCCCCAAACTCAACCTTTGACCCCCAAATCCAACCTTTGACCCTAACTCCAACCCTTGACCCCAAACTCAACCCTTGACCCTCAAACCCAACCTTTGCCCCCCAACTCTGACCATTGACCCCCAACTCCAACCCTTGACCTCCATTCCAACCGTTGACCCCCAACTCCAACAACTGACCACCAAACCCAACTTTGACCCCCAAACCCGACTCCTGACCCTCAAACCCAACCCTTGACCCCCAACTCTAACCCTTGACCCCCAAACCCAACCTCTGACCCCCAAACCCAACCCTTGACCCCCAAACTCAACCCCTGACCCCCAAACCCGACCCCTGACCCTCAAACCCAACCTTTGACCCCCAACTCTGACATTGACCCTGAACTTCAACCCTTGACCCCCAACTCCAACCCTTGAGCTCCAGCCCTTGACCCCCAACTCCAACCCTTGACCACCAAATACAACTTTGACCCCCAAACCCAACCCTTGACCCCCAAACTCAACCCCTGACCCCCAAACTCAACCCTTGACCCCCAAACCCAACCCTTGACCCCCAAACTCAACCCCTGACCCCCAAACCCAACCCTTGACCCCCAAACTCAACCCCTGACCCCCAAACTCAACCCTTGACCCCCAAACTCAACCCCTGACCCCCAAACCCGACCCTTGACCCTCAAACCCAACCCTTGACCCCCAACTCCAACCCTTGACCCCCAACTCCAACTGTTGACCACCAAACCCAACTTTGACCCCCAAACCCGACCCCTGACCCTCAAACCCAACCTTTGACCCCCGACTCTGACCATTGACCCTGAACTTCAACCCTTGACCCCAACACTCAACCCTTGAGCTCCAGCCCTTGACCCCCAACTCCAACCCTTGACCACCAAATACAACTTTGACCCCCAAACCCAACCCTTGACCCTCAAACCCAACCCCTGACCCCCAACTCTGACATTGACCCTGAACTTCAACCCTTGACCCCAACACTCAACCCTTGTCCCCAAACTCAACCCTTGACCTCCAAACCCGACCTTTGACCCCCAATCCAATCCTTGACCCCCAACTCCAACCCTTGACCCCCAACTCCAACCCTTGACCTCCAATCCAACCCTTGACCCCCAAACTCAACCCCTGACCCCCAAACCCGACCCTTGACCCTCAAACCCGACCCCTGACCCCCAACTCCGTGACCTGTGACCTCCTCCCACCCCACAGCTGCCCGGACCTGCCCTGGTACCTGTCGTCCGGTGACCGCTGCCAGACCCACATCAGCAAACTGGGGCTGGGCCTGGGCGTGGGGCTGGGGCTGGGCCTCACCATCCTCATCCTCCTCATCCTCCTCATGGTCCTCACCGTCCGCTTGGCCCGGGGGCGGAAGAAGTCACCTGGAGCCAGGTGAAAAACCCCGTGGAGGTGGCCGGAAGGGGATCGGGGTGGTCAAAATTTGGGGGTTCGGCAGCTTTGGGGGGGGTGGGAGGGTCGTGACCTCCCCATCACCTCCGGTGTCACCCCCTGACCCCTGACCCCTGACCCCTGAACCTCGCCCGTGTCCACAGCGCGGTCGCCGAGGACACCTGGCCGGACGGTGGGCGCAACGGCCGCGTCACCGGGATCTACCACGTCAACGGCGCCGGCAAAGGTGGGCGCCCAAAACGGGGGGTGAAACGGGGAAAATCCCCCCAAAATCCTCATGGGGTCATCATCCTCATCCTCATCCTCATCTTCATCCTCCTCCCAGGTGCCTACGGACAAAACACCTACAAGCCCAGCTCGGAGGTGGCGGAGCCGCCGGCGTTGGTGGGTGACGGGGTGACGTCGTTTTGGGGGGTGGTCTTTGGCTTAAGGTTGACCTGGAACCCCAATTTTTGACCCCCAAATCCAAATTGTGACCCTGGAACCCCAACTTTTGACCCCCCAAATCCAAATTGTGACCCCAAAATCCCAACCGGTGACCTCCAAAAGGCCCAAGCCCCCAGCTGTGACCTCACAAACCTGATTTCCGTCTCCAGACCCCGAACTGTGACCTCAAAACTCCAAACTCGACCCCAAAACCCCAAAACTGTGACCCCAAAACCCCGAAATTGTGACCCCCGAAACCTCCAACCTTGATTTTGGACCTCCAGTTTCCCAATTTTGAATGCCAAACTCCAGCCCCAACTCCAAATTCTGACCTTCGAAACCTCAAACTCAATTCCAAACGCCCGATCTGGACCCCCAAACCCAAAATTGTGACCCCAAAACCTCCAACCTTGACTCCAATTTCCCAATTTTGAACCCCAAACTCCGAACTCCAGCCCCAAACCCAAATTTTGACCTTCAAAACCCTGATTTTGACCCCAAATCCCAACTTTTGACCCTGAACCAAATTTTGACCCTCAACCCCCCAATTTCTGACCCCAAACCAGAATTATGACCCTCAAACCCCCAATTTCTGACCCCCAACCCAAAGCTTTGACCCTCAAAACCCGAATTTCTGACCCCAAACCCCAATTTCTGACCCCAAACCAAATTTTGACCCTCAAACCCCAAATTTCTGACCCCAAACCACAATTTTGACCCCAAACCAAATTTTGACCCTCAAACCCCAAATTTCTGACCCCAAACCACAATTTTGACCCCAAACCACAACTTTGACCCTCAAAACCCCAATTTCTGCCCCCAACCCAAAACTTTGACCCTCAAAACCCAAATTTCTGATCCCAACCCAAAACTATGACCCTCAAACCCGCAATTTCTGACCCCAACCCAAAACTATGACCCTCAAAACCCCAATTTCTGACCCCAAACCCCCAATTTCTGACCCCAACCCCCCAGTTTTGACCCCCAACCCATTTTCCAGGTGGTGGCAGAAGGTGCAGCAGCCCTGTGACCCCTCCCACACCTGCGAGGGGGTGACCAAGACCCCCCAAGACCCTCGGCGCCGTCGGGCAGCGGCCGAAGCCCTCGGAACCCTCATTTTTTGGGGGAAAAAAAGGCGGGATCGGGATCCTCTGTGAGAGAGGAGAGGTCCCCCCACCATCCTTTTATTTTTGGGGGGGGTTTCTCCTTGGAGAGGACATCCCAGAGGGGGATTTTGGGGGTGGATCCGGCTCTGGGGGCGTGGCCGGAGCTGGAAAATCCTCATCTCCGCGGAAATTATATTTATTAACGGATTTATTTATTTCATCTCCTGAAAAGAATCGCCCAGGAAAAAAGGAGGTGGGATGGAATGGGGGGAGCCCCACAGGAAGGGGGAACATGCTGGTGACCCCTCTGGGGTCAAGGTTTGGGGCTGGGGGTCACCAGAGGGGGTTTGGGGGTCGAGGTTGGGGGTTTGAGGTTGTGGTTGAAGTTCTGGAGGGTTGAGATTGGGAGTTTGGGGTCAGGGGTTTGAGATTTGGGGGAAAATCTGGGGTTTTGGGATCAGGGTTGTGTTTTGGGGTCAGGGTTGGAGGTTTGGGGGTAGGGGTTGTAGTTTTGGGGTCAGGGTTGGGGGTTTGGGGTCAAAGTTGGGGTTTGGGGGTCAAGGTTGGGGTTTTGGAGGCCAAGGTTGGGGTTTTGGAGGTCAAGACAGGGGTTTTGGGGTCAGGGTTGGGGGCTAAAATTTGGGGTTTTGGGGTCAAAGTTGGGGTTTGGGGGGTCGGGGTTGGGGTTTTGGGGTCAGGGTTGGGGGTTTGGAGGTCAAGGTTGGGGGTCTGAGGTCATGGTTGAGGTTCTGGGGGGTTGAGATTGGGAGTTTGGGGTCAGGGGTTTGGGGTTTGGGGGAAAATCTGGGGGTTTGGGGTCGGGGTTGGGGTTTGGGGATTAGGATTGGGGTTTTGGGGCTCAAGGTCGGGGTTTTGGGGTCAAAGTTGGGGTTTTGGGGTCAAAGTTGGGGTTTGGGGGTCAAGGTTGGGGTTTTGGAGGCCAAGGTTGGGGTTTTGGAGGTCAAGACAGGGGTTTTGGGGTCAGGGTTGGGGGCTAAAATTTGGGGTTTTGGGGTCAAAGTTGGGGTTTGGGGGGTCGGGGTTTTGGGGTCAGGGTTGGGGGTTTGGAGGTCAAGGTTGGGGGTTTGAGGTTGTGGTTGAGGTTCTGGGGGGTTGAGATTGGGAGTTTGGGGTCAGGGGTTTTGGATTTGGGGAAAAAACTGGGGTTTTGGGGTCGGGGTTGGGGTTTGGGGATTAGGATTGGGGGTTTGGGGATTAGGATTGGGGTTTTGGGGCTCAAGGTCGGGGTTTTGGGGTCAAAGTTGGGGTTTTGGGGGTCGGGGTTGTGGTTTTGGGGTCAGGGTTGGGGGTTCTGGGGTCAAAGTTGGGGTTTTGGGGTCAAGGTTGGAGTTTTGGGGGAAAACTTGAGGTTTTGGGGGTCAGGGTTGGGGATTTCGTATCATGGCTGAAGTTTGGGGTTAAGCTCGGGGTTTTGGAGGTCAAGATGGGGGTTTTGGGGGTCAAGGCTGGGGTTTTGGGGTCAGGGTCAGGGTTTTGGGGGTCAGGGTTGGGGTTTTGGAGGTCAGGGTTGGGGTTTTGGAGGCCAAGGTTGGGGTTTTGGAGGTCAAGGTTGAGGTTTTGGCAGTCAAGATGGGGGTTTTGGGGTCAAAGTTGGGGTTTTGGAGGTCAAGTTTGGGGTTTTGGGGTCAAGATTGGAGTTTTGGGGGAAAACTTGAGGTTTTGGGGGTCAAGGTTGGGGTTTTGGAGGTCAAGACGGGGGTTTTGGGGCTCAAGGTTGGGGTTTTGGGGCTAAAATTTGAATTTTGGAGGTCAAGATGGGGGTTTTGGGGTCAGGGTTGGGGTTTTGGGGCTAAAATTTGGGGTTTGGAGGTCAAGGCTGGGGTTTTGAAAGCTGAGATTGAAGGTTTGGGGTTCCTGATTGGGAGTTTTAGGGTTGAGGTGTTGAGGTCACTGTTGGGATTCCGGGATCAGGTTTGGGGGTTTGGAGGACACGGCTGACTCTTCGAAGCCCAAGGTGGGATTTCGGAAGTCCAGGTTGGGGTTTTGGGGGTCGCTGTTGGGGTTTGGGGCCCCGATTTGGGGTTTTGAGCGTCAAGATGGAACTTTTGGGCGGGTTGAGATCGCAGGTTTGGGGTCACAGTCGGGATTTTGGCGACCCTGAGCGAGGTTTGAGGGAATTCCCAACCCTGACCCCAAACTGACCATCACCAAAACCGCGGCCGGAGGAAGGAGAAATCCCACGGAACACCCCTTGGCCAAACACCGGGCGAGGCCGAACCCCTGACCCCATAAAAAACACCCTGACCTCCCGTCGCCCCAAAAATTCCGATTCCCGCCCTGGCCGCCGCTCCCGGCGCTGCGGAGATAACGGTGTTTGTTTTCTGGGCGGGAAAAAATAAAAAATAAACCCCGAAAGGGGCCGTCCTCATCCGGCCGGGCGCGGCTGGGAAAGCAGGAAAAGGGTTTGGGGTGGGTCCCGAGGGGCAGGGGGAGTTCCAGGGGGGTCCCCGAGTTCCCTCGCCGGGTTTTTGGAAGAGTTGTGGGGTTGGTTTTTGGGGTTTTTTTTCGGTGGGATGGGGTTTGGCCATTTGGTGACCCAAGGATGACCCAAGGATGACCCAAGGATGACCCAAAGATGACCCAAAGATGACCCAATGATGACCCAATGATGACCCAAAGGTGACCCAAAGGTGACCCAAAGGTGACCCGAGGATGACCCAAGGATGATCCAGAGGGTCTCCACGGGGTTCCCGGTGTCCAGGATCGATCCTGGAAGAGTTTTGGCCGCTCCACGGTTGCGTCACCCAAAAGGGGGTGGGAGGTTTGGTCCTTTCCCAACCCCGAAGGAGTCAAAGGTTCCTCCGCTGGCACCGAGCGCGTCCCGGCTCTGGCACGGTGCCGGTGGAGGAGCCCTGACAGGGGAAAATGAAAGTCTCCATCCTTCACCTCCACTTCTTTCTCCTCCTCTTCATCCCCGAGGGGAGAGCCAGTGAGTGGGGCCGGGAAAGGGGGTTTTAATGGGATTTTTTACGGGGGAAGGAGGTGGGATGGGAGGCGACGTGGCCGTCTCCTCCCGGGATTTTCGGCGGGGAATGTCCCGTGGAAAAGCGGCTTCAGCCTCGTCACCTCCGTTCCCTGGGTGAAAATGTCCCTCGCCGAGGTCTCGTCCCGTTATGGGGGGAACGGGAATGGGGCAGGGGTCCCTGGAGATGGGGCAGGGGTCCATGGAAATGGGCTGGGGTCTATGGAAATGGGTCAGGGGTCCACGGGAATGGGGCAGGGGTCTATGGAGATGGGTCAGGGATTTATGGGAATGGGTCAGGGGTCCCTGGGAATGGGGCAGGGGTCCCTGGGAATGGGTCAGGGGTCCACAGGAATGGGGCAGGGATTTATGGGAATGAGTCAGGGGTCCATGGGAATTGACTGGGGTCCATGGAAATGGGTCAGGGGTCCCTGGGAATGGGGCAGGGATTTATGGGAATGGGTCAGGGATTTATGGGAATGGGTCAGGGATTTATGGGAATGAGTCAGGGGTCCCCAGGAATGGGTCAGTCGTCCATGAAAATGGGTCCAGGGGTTTATGGGAATAAGTCAGGGGTCCCTGGGAATGAGTCAGGGATCTATGGAGATGGGGCAGGGATTTATGGGAATGGGTCAGGGATCCATGGGAATGGGTCAGGACGCCCTGGAAATGAGCTGGGGTCTATGGAAGTGGGTCAGAGGTCTATGAGAATGGGGCAGGGATTTATGGGAATGGGGCAGGGGTCCCTGGGAATGGGGCAGGGGTCCCTGGGAATGGGGCAGGGGTCCACGGGAATGGGGCAGGGGTCCATGGGAATGGGGCAGGGATTTATGGGAATGGGGCAGGGATTTATGGGAATGGGGCAGGGGTCCCTGGGAATGGGGCAGGGGTCCACAGGAATGGGTCAGGGATTTATGGGAATGGGTCAGGGGTCCATGGGAATGAGTCAGGGGTCCACAGGAATGGGGCAGGGATTTATGGGAATGGGTCAGGGGTCCATGGGAATGGGTCCAGGGATTTATGGGAATGGGGCTGGGATTGATGGGAATGAGTCAGGGATTTATGGGAATGGGTCAGGGGTCCACGGGAATGGGTCAAGGATACATGGAAATGGGCTGGGGTCTATGGAAACGGGTCAGGGGTCCCTGGGAATGAGTCAGGGGTCCATGGAAATAGGTCAGAGGTCCATGGGAATGGGTCGGGGGTCCCTGAGAATTTTTTGGGGGGTCCCTGGGGACTTTTTGGGGTCCCTGGGGATGGATCAGGACCCACAGGGATGGATCGGGGGTCCATGAGGATTTTTTTGGGGTCCCTGAGGATTTTTGGGGGGTCCCTGGGGATTTTTTTGGGGTCCCGGGGAATGAGTGAAGACCCACAGGGATGGATCGGGGGTCCCTGAGGATGTTTTTGGGGTCCCTGAGGATTTTTTAGGGTCCCTGGGGATTTTTTGGGGGTCCCTGAGGATTTTTTGGGGTCCCTGGGGCTGGATCAGGACCTATAGATATGAGTCGGGGGTCCCTGGGGATATTTTGGGGTCCCTGGGGATATTTTTGGGGTCCCTGGGGAGGTTTTTGGGGTCCCTGGGGAGGTTTTTGGGGTCCCTGATGAGGTTTTTGGGGTCCCTGGGGATTTTTTGGGGGTCCCTGGGACTGGATCAGGACCCACAGAGCCTCCCACAGGTGCCACTCCCACCTGTCCCCACCCTCCTCAGGTGTCACCTTTGGGGACATTCCCGGAGCTCCCATCAGAGCCCCCTCCCCCACCCCTCCCCTCCCCCACCCCCGATCCCCGCGGGGGGGGGAGCCTTAATGCCGGGAAACTTCATTAAGGAGCTGCCTTAATTACACCAGCTCATTAAGCCTCCAGTTAAAATCCGCCGGGATTGGGAAAACGCGGATCCCGCCGGCAGCCGGGCTTTTTTGGGGACGTTTAAAGCGTTTTTTGGGGATTTTTTTCATTAGTTATTTTTGTTAATTGGCGGGTTTTCTTTTTTTCGCCAAAGCACGGATTTATTTTTGGTGGTTTGTTTTTTTTTTTTTTTTTTCCCAGAAGGGGATATTTTTTTCCCTCAGAAGGGAATTTTTATTTTTTTTTCTGTAGGGATTTTTTTTTCCACAAGGGATTTTTTTTTTTCCAGAAGGGATTTTTATTTTTTTTTCCAGAAGGGATTTTTTTTTCCAGAAGGGAATTTTATTTTTTTTTTCTGAAGGAATTTTTTTTTCCCAGAAGGGAATTTTTATTTTTTTTTTCTGAAGGGATTTTTTTTTTTTTTTCCTGTAGGGATTTTTTTTTCCAGAAGGGATTTTTTTTTTTTCCTCAGACGGGAAATTATTTTTTTTTCCCCAGAAGTGGCAATTATTTTTCCTGGAAGGGCAATTACTATTTTAATTGAGGAAAAGGCGCCATCGGGGCGACCCTTGGGCCGAGGGGACAAAGTGTCCCCAGACACCTCCGAGGGTGAGCGGGAACCGCCTCAAAGGTGTGACGGGTCCAGGGGCTGCTCACCTGAGCTCTGCCTCACCTGAGCTGTGCCTCACCTGAGCTGTGCCTCACCTGAGCCCTGCCTCAGCTGAACTGTGCCTCACCTGGGCTCTGCCTCACCTGAGCTGTGCCTCACCTGGGCCCTGCCTCACCTGAGCTGTGCCTCACCTGAGCTGTGCCTCAGTGGAGCTGTGCCTCAGCTGAACTGTGCCTCACCTGAGCCCTGCCTCACCTGAGCTGTGCCTCACCTGGGCTCTGCCTTACCTGGGCTCTGCCTCACCTGAGCTGTACCTCACCTTGGTTGTGCCTCACCTGAGCTGTGCCTCACCTGGGCCATACCTCACCTGGGCTCTGCCTCACCTGAGCTGTGCCTTACCTGGGGTCTGCCTCACCTGGGCCATACCTCACCTTGGTTGTGCCTCACCTGAGCTCTGCGTCACCTGAGCTGTGCCTTACCTGGGGTCTGCCTCAGCTGGCCTCTGCCTCAGTTGGGCTCTACCTTACCTGAGCTGTGCCTCACCTGGGCTCTGCCTTACCTGGGCCGTGCCTCACCTGGGCCCTGCCTCACCTGGGCACGTGCCACGCGTGTCGGTGGCGCGGGGAGGGGACACACACACACACACACACACACGGGGGTTGCTCCCTGCGGGAAACGAAACCGGGAATTGCGGGAAGAGAAGGAGCCAAAGGCGGGAGAGGAGCAAGGTCCGGGGCGGGGCAAGGAGAGGAGAAATTCCAGAATCGAAAGTGGAGGTGATAAGGAGAGAGAGATAAGGGATCAGCTGAGGCCGATAAGGAGCACCTGAGGGCTGATAAGGAGCACCTGGCAGTGATAAGGGCTTACCTGGGAACTGATAACGGGCAGGTGACGGCACGTGGAGGAGGGTTGGGGGGAGATCCGAGAAGTGGCAGTGACACCGGGGGACTCACCTGGGGTGTCGTCACCTTTGGGGTGGGGACAAGGAGGAGGAGGAGGAGGAGTTTGGGAAGGTTCCAGAAGGTCCCACCTGCTCCAGGTGAGCTCTGCAAGGCTCCAAACCCTCCCGACAGGTATCGAGGAACACCTGGACAGCGGGAAGAGCGAGGACAGGACGGGACGAGCCCAGCCTGGACCGGGACCTCCAGCTGTGCCCACGGCTCTTGGGGACACCGAGGGACCCCCGGACACCCCAGAGCTGCTCGGGGGGAGAGGGGAGGGGACAACACCCGAGGGTGATGTCCCCACCGATGAGGAGAACGGGGAGGGGACAACACCCGAGGGTGATGTCCCCACCGATGAGGAGAACGGGGAGGGGACAACAGCCGAGGGTGATGTCCCCACCGATGAGGAGAACGGGGTGAGCCTGACAGCAGACACCAGAGAGGGGACAACAGTGACAGCCAAAACCACAACTGAGACACCCGGAGGAAGCACCAGAAGCACCGGTGACACCTCGACTGGGACCACCCCCCTTGGGACCACCAGTGACGTCACCTCCATGACCGGGATGGACACCAGTCCCCTTGGGACCACCGATGAGGAGGATGGCACCATCTCCACGGATGAGACGGACACCACCATGACATGGAGCACTGAAGATGTCACCTCGCTGATGACCACGGTCTCTGAGACCGTCACCACTGAAAGTGAAATCACATCAGCCCCTGGGACCACCATGACATCCCCAGAGACCACCAGCCCTGAGATCACAACCACCTTCCCTGGGACCACGTTCCCTGAGACCATTTCTGCCACCCCTGGGACCACCACAGTCCATGAGACATCCACCACAATCACTGAGACCACCACCACTGTAGGTAGGACCACCACGACGCCCTGGACCACCACCGCTGATGGCACCACAACCACAGGCGGGACCATCAGTCCTGAGACCACCACCTCATCTGGGACCACCCCTTCAACACCTGGGACCACCAGTCTTGAGATGACAACCACTGTCCCTGAGACCACCAGCACAATCTCAGGGACCACCCCCACCAGTCCTGAGACCATTTCTACCACCCCTGGGACCTCCACAACCCCTGAGACCACCACCACTGAGAGTGGGACAAGCACAACCCCTTGGACCACCCCCACTGATGTTACCACAGCTATAACTGGGACCACGCCCACCAGTCCTGGGACCACGCCCACCAGTCCTGGCACCACGCCCACCAGTCCTGGGACCGTTTCTACCACCCCTGGGGGTACCACAACATTCCCTGGGACCACCAGCCCTGAGATCACAACCACCTTCCCTGGTCCCACCACCCTAAGTGAGACCACAACGACCCCGGGGACCCTGAGGACATCCTCTGGGACCACCAGCCCTGAGACCACCGCCACAACCAGTGGGACAAGCACAACCCCTTGGATCACCACAACATCCCCTGGGACCACCAGCACAGTCTCGGGGATGACCACCACCTTCTCTGTGACTACCACCACTGTAGGTGGGACCACCACGAGCCCTGGGAGCTCCATGACATTCCCTGGGACCACCCACCCTGAGACCACCATGACCCCTGGCACCACCTCCATTGATGGTACCACACCTACAACTGGGACCACCACCATCTCAGGGACCAGCACGACCCCTGCGACCACCACGACTTCCCCTCACACCACCAGTCCTGAGATCACAACCACCTTCTCTGAGACCACCCACCCTGAGACCACCAGCCCCATCCCTGGGACAACCACTTCCTTCCCTGTGAGCAAGACCACAACACCTAAGACCACCATGACCCCCAGGACCACCACACCATTCCCTGAGACCAGTTCTGCCACCCCTGAGACCACCACAGTCCCTGAGACCACCACAGTCCCTGAGACCATCACCACACTCACTGAGACCACCACCACTGTAGGTAGGACCACCACGACGCCCTGGACCACCACCGCTGAGAGCACCACAACGACAAGTGGGACCATCAGTCCTGAGACCACCATGGCCCCTGGGACCACAAGTCCTGAGATGACAACCGCTATTTCTGGGACCACCAGCCCAATCTCAGGGACCACCCCCACCAGTCCCCAGACCGTTTCTACCACCCCCAGCACCACCACCTTGTCTGAGATGTCCGCCACTGTCACTGAGACCATCATGAGCCCTGGGACCTCCACACCCATCCCTGAGACCACCAGTCCTGAGACCACCACCACTGAGAGTGGGACAAGCACAACCCCTGGGACCACCACCACTGATGTTACCACAACTGTAACTGGGACCACGCCCACCATCTCTGAGACCACGCCCACCATCACTGGGACCACGCCCACCAGCCTTGGGACTGTTTCTACCACCCCTGGGACCACCACCTTGCCTGAGATGTACACCACTGTCACTGAGACCACCACGAGCTCTGGGATCTCCACACCCATCCCTGAGACCACCAGCCCTGAGACCACCACCACCGAGAGTGGGACAAGCACAACCCCTGGGACCACCACCACTGATATTACCACGACTGTAATTGGGACCACGCCCACCGTCCCTGGGACCACGCCCACCATCTCTGGGACCATGCCCACCAGCCCCCTGACCACACCCACCAGTCCTGAGATGACAACCACTGTCCCTGAGACCACCACCCCATATGGGACCACTCCCACCAGTCCTGAGACCATTTCTACCACCCCTGGGGGCACCACAACATTCTCTGGGACCACCACTCCTGAGACCACCCCCACCATGGCTGACGCAACCACAACCCCTGGGACCACCTGGACCATCCCTGAAGTCACCACTTCTGAGACCACCACAACCCCTGGGACCACCACCACTGATGTTACCACAATTACAACTTTGACTACACCCACCATCCCTGGGACCACCAGTCCTGAGATGACAACCACCGCCCTTGAGACCACCAGCCCAGTCTCAGAGACTACCCCCACCAGTCCTGAGACCATTTCTGCCACCCCTGGGACCACCACAGTCCCTGAGACCACCACACGTGTAAGTGGGACCACAATGACCCCAGGGACCACCTCCATTAAAGAGACCACAACTATAACTGGGACCAGGCCAACCACCCCTGGGACCACACCCACAATCCCTGGGGCCACCGCAACATTCCCTGGGACCACCAGTCCTGAGATGACAGCCACTGTCCCTGGGACCGCCACCACAATCACAGGGACCACCCCCACCAGTCTCCAGACCGTATCTGCCACCCCTGGGACCACCACCTTGTCTGAGATGTCCACCACTGTGAGTGGGACCACCACAACCCCTGGGACCTCCACACCCATCCCTGAGACCACCAGCCCTGAGACCACCACCACCGAGAGTGGGACAAGCACAACCCCTGGGACCACCACCACTGATGTTACCACAGCTGTAACTGGGACCACGCCCACCATCTCTGCGACCACGCCCACCAACCCTGTGACCACGCCCACCAATCCTGGGACCACGCCCACCATCTCTGGGACCACCGCAATATTCCCTCAGACCACAACCCCTGAGATGACAACCACTGTCCCTGAGACCACCACCCCATATGAGTCCACCCCCACCAGTCCTGAGACTGTTTCTGCCACCCCTGGGACCACCACAATCCCTGAAACCACCCTGTCTGAGACCACCATCACCTTCCCTAAGACCACCACCACAGCAAGTGGGACCACCACAACAGTCCCCGAGACCACCCTGCCTCAGACCAGCAGCCCCTCTGGGACCACCACCTCAACCCCTGGGACCACCACCACCCCTGAGACCACCACCACCACCCCTGGGACCACACCTACCATCCCTGCGACCACCCCCACCAGCCCTGGGACCACCCTAAGTGCGACCACCACAACCCCTGGGACCATCAGGACCACCCCTGAAGCCACCACTCCTGAGACCACCACGACCCCTGGGACAATAAATGAGACCACACCCACAACTGGGACCACCCCCATCCCAGAGATCAGTACGACCCCTGGGACCTCCACACCCATCCCTGAGACCACCACCAGCCCTGAGACCACCACCACCGAGAGTGGGACAAGCACAACCCCTGGGACCACCACCACTGATGTTACCACAGCTATAACTGGGATGACGCCCACCCTCCCTGGGACCACCCCCTCCAGTCCTGAGACCACGCCCACCATCTCTGGGACCACGCCCACCATCCCTGGGACCATGCCCACCAGTCCTGGGACCACGCCCACCATCTCTGCGACCACCCCCACCAGTCCTGAGAACATTTCTGTCACCCCTGGGACCACCACAGTCCCTGAGACCAGCTTCTCTGAGACCACCACCTCTGTAGGTAGGACCACCACAACATCCTGGACCACCACCGCTGATGGCAGCACAACCACAGGAGAGACCACCACCACCCCAGGGACCAGCAGGACCCCTGGGACCACCATGACATTCCCTGGGACCACCAGTTCTGAGATGACAACCTCTGTCCCTGGGACCACCAGCCCAATCTCAGGGACCACGCCCACCAGTCCTGAGACCATTTCTGTCACCCCTGGGACCACCACAGTCCATGAGACCACCTTCTCTGAGACCACCACCATACTCACTGAGACCACCACCACCACCACTGTCAGTGGGACCACCACAGTCCCTGGGGCCTCCACACCCATCTCTGAGACCACCAGCATTGAGATGTCCACCACTGAGAGTGGGACAAGCACAACCCCAGGGACCACCCCCACTGATGTTACCACAACTATAACTGGGACCACGCCCACCATCTCTGGGACCACGCCCACCATCCCTGGCACCACGCCCACCAGTCCTGTGACCACGCCCACCATCCCTGGGACCGTTTCTACCACCCCTGGGGGCACCACAACATTCCCTGGGACCACCAGCCCTGAGATCACAACCACCTTCCCTGGTCCCACCACCTTAAGTGAGACCACAACGACCCCGGGGACCCTGAGGACATCCTCTGGGACCACCAGCCCTGAGACCACCGCCACAACCACCGCGATGACCACCAGCAGCCCTGGGATCAGCACCAGTCCTGAGCACACGCCCGGCACCACCACAGACCCTGAGACCACCACGCCTTACTCTGAGACCACCATCACTGAAAGTGGGACAAGCACAAGCCCTTGGACCACCACAACATCCCCTGGGACCACCAGCACAGTCTCGGGGATGACCACCACCTTCTCTGGGACCACCACCACTATAGGTGGGACCACCACGAGCCCTGGGAGCTCCACAACATTCCCTGGGACCACCCATCCTGAGACCACCATGACCCCTGGCACCACCTCCATTGATGGTACCACACCTACAACTGGGACCACCACCATCTCAGGGACCAGCACGACCCCTGCGACCACCACGACTTCCCCTCACACCACCAGTCCTGAGATCACAACCACCTTCTCTGAGACCACCCACCCTGAGACCACCAGCCCCATCCCTGGGACAACCAGCCCCATCCCTGGGACAACCACTTCCTTCCCTGTGAGCAAGACCACAACACGTGAGACCACCATGACCCCCAGGACCACCACACCATTCCCTGAGACCAGTTCTGCCACCCCTGAGACCACCACAGTCCCTGAGACCACCACAGTCCCTGAGACCATCACCACACTCACTGAGACCACCACCACTGTAGGTAGGACCACCACGACGCCCTGGACCACCACCGCTGAGAGCACCACAACGACAAGTGGGACCATCAGTCCTGAGACCACCATGGCCCCTGGGACCACAAGTCCTGAGATGACAACCGCTATTTCTGGGACCACCAGCCCAATCTCAGGGACCACCCCCACCAGTCCCCAGACCGTTTCTACCACCCCCAGCACCACCACCTTGTCTGAGATGTCCACCACTGTCACTGAGACCACCATGACCCCTGGGACCTCCACACCCATCCCAGAGACCACCAGCCCTGAGACCACCACCACCGAGAGTGGGACAAGCTCAACCCCTGGGACCACCCCCACTGATGTTACCACAACTGTAACTGGGACCACGCCCACCGTCCCTGGGACCACGCCCACCATCCCTGGGACCACACCCACCAGTCCTGGGACCACGCCCACCAGTCCTGGTACTGTTTCTACCACCCGTGGGGGCACCACAACATTCCCTGGGACCACCAGCCCTGAGATCACAACCACCTTCCCTGGTCCCACCACCCTAAGTGAGACCACAACGACCCCGGGGACCCTGAGGACATCCTCTGGGACCACCGGCCCTGAGACCACCGCCACAACCACCGCGATGCCCACCAGCAGCCCTGGGATCAGCGCCAGTCCTGAGCACACGCCCGGCACCACCACAGACCCTGAGACCACCACGCCCTTCTCTGAGACCACCATCACTGAAAGTGGGACAAGCACAAGCCCTTGGACCACCACAACATCCCCTGGGACCACCAGCACGATCTCGGGGATGACCACCACCTTCGCTGTGACCACCACCACTGTAGGTGGGACCACCACGAGCCCTGGGAGCTCCATGACATTCCCTGGGACCACCCACCCTGAGACCACCATGACCCCTGGCACCACCTCCATTGATGGTACCACACCTACAACTGGGACCACCACCATCTCAGGGACCAGCACGACCCCTGCGACCACCACGACTTCCCCTCACACCACCAGTCCTGAGATCACAACCACCTTCTCTGACACCACCCACCCTGAGACCACCAGCCCCATCCCTGAGACCACCAGCCCCATCCCTGGGACAACCACTTCCTTCCCTGTGAGCAAGACCACAACACCTAAGACCACCATGACCCCCAGGACCACCACACCATTCCCTGAGACCAGTTCTGCCACCCCTGAGACCACCACAGTCCCTGAGACCATCACCACACTCACTGAGACCACCACCACTGTAGGTAGGACCACCACGACGCCCTGGACCACCACCGCTGATGGCACCACATCTACAAGTGGGACCATCAGTCCTGAGACCACCATGGCCCCTGGGACCACAAGTCCTGAGATGACAACCGCTATCCCTGGGACCACCAGCCCAATCTCAGGGACCACCCCCACCAGTCCCCAGACGGTTTCTACCACCCCCAGCACCACCACCGTGTCTGAGATGTCCACCACTGTCCGAGGGACCACCACAACCCCTGGGACCTCCACACCCATCCCTGAGACCACCAGTCCTGAGACCACCACCACCGAGAGTGGGACAAGCACAACCCCTTGGACCACCCCCACTGATGTTACCACAGCTGTAACTGGGACCAGGCCAACCACCCCTGGGACCACGCCCACCACCCCTGGGACCACGCCCACCACCCCTGGGACCACCGCAATATTCCCTCAGACCACCAGTCCTGAGATGACAACCACTGTCCCTGGGACCGCCACCACAATCACAGGGACCACCCCCACCAGTCTCCAGACCGTTTCTGCCACCCCTGGGACCACCACCTTCCCTGAGATGTCCACCACTGTCAGTGGGACCTCCACAACCCCTGGGACCTCCACACCCATCCCTGAGACCACCACCAGAACCCCTGACACAACAACCACAGCACTCGCTGAGACCACAACCTCTGTAGGTAGGACCACCACAGTGTTCTCTGGGACCACCACCATTGATGGTACCACAACTACAACTGGGACCACCATCCCAGGGACTGACAGTGTCTTGTGGACCACCACCAGCCCTGAGACCACCACCAATGAAAGTGGGACAAGCACAACCCCTTGGAGCACCACCACTGATGTTACCACAACTGTAACTGGGACCATGCCCACCAGCCCTGGGACCACCGCAATATTCCCTCAGACCACCAGTCCTGAGATGACAACCACTGTCCCTGAGACCACCACCCCATATGGGACCACCTCCACCAGTCCTGAGACCATTTCTGCCACCCCTGGGACCACCACAGTCCTTAAGACCACCCTGTCTGAGACCACCATCATCTTCCCTAAGACCACCACCACAGCAAGTGGGACCACCACAACAGTCCCTGAGACCACCCTGCCTCAGACCAGCAGCCCCTCTGGGACCACCACCTCAACACCTGGGACCACCACCACCCCTGAGACAGCGACGTTCCCTGAGACCACCACGACCCTTGGGACCTCCACACCCATCCCTGAGACCACCAGCCCTGAGACCACCACCACCACCCCTGGGACCACACCTACCATCCCTGCGACCACCCCCACCAGCCCTGGTACCACCCTAGGTGGGACCACCACAACCCCTGGGACCACCAGGACCATCCCTGAAGTCACCACTCCTGAGACCACCACGACCCCTGGGACAATAAATGAGACCACACCCACAACTGGGACCACCCCCATCCCAGAGATCAGTGTGACCCCTGGGACCTCCACACCCATCCCTGAGACCACCAGCCCTGAGACCACCACCATCGAGAGTGGGACAAGCACAACCCCTGGGACCACCCCCACTGATGTTACCACAACTGTAACTGGGACCACGCCCACCATCCCTGGGACCACGCCCACCAGCCCTGGGACCACGCCCACCAGCCTTGGGACTGTTTCTGCCACCCCTGGGACCACCACAGTCCCTGACGCAACAACCACCACACTCCCTGAGACCACCACCACTGTAGGTAGGACCACCACAACACCCTGGACCACCACCGCTGATGGCACCACAACCACAGGAGAGACCACCACCACCCCAGGGACCAGCAGGACCCCTGGGACCACCACGACCTTCCCTGGGACCACCAGTCCTGGGATGACAACCACTGTCCCTGGGACCACCCCCACAATCTCAGGGACCACCCCCAGCAGTCCTGAGACCATTTCTGTCACCCCTGGGACCACCACAGTCCCTGAGACCACCTTCTCTGAGACCACCACCATACTCACTGAGACCACCACCATCATCATTGTCAGTGGGACCACCACAGTCCCTGGGACCTCCACACCCATCTCTGAGACCACCAGCATTGAGATGTCCACCACCGAGAGTGGGACAAGCACAACCCCTGGGACCACCCCCACTGATGTTACCACAACTATAACTGGGACCACGCCCACCATCCCTGGCACCACGCCCACCAGTCCTGGGACCACGCCCACCAGTCCTGGGACCGTTTCTACCACCCGTGGGGGCACCACGACATTCCCTGGGACCACCCACCCTGAGACCACCATGACCCCTGGCACCACCTCCATTGATGGTACCACATCTACAACTGGGACCACCACCATCTCAGGGACCAGCACGACCCCTGGGACCACCACGACTTCCCCTCACACCACCAGTCCTGAGATCACAACCACCTTCTCTGAGACCACCCACCCTGAGACCACCAGCCCCATCCCTGAGACCACCAGCCCCATCCCTGGGACAACCACTTCCTTCCCTGTGAGCAAGACCACAACACGTGAGACCACCATGACCCCCAGGACCACCACACCGTTCCCTGAGACCAGTTCTGCCACCCCTGAGACCACCACAGTCCCTGAGACCACCACAGTCCCTGAGACCATCACCACACTCACTGAGACCACCACCACTGTAGGTAGGACCACCACGACGCCCTGGACCACCACCGCTGAGAGCACCACAACGACAAGTGGGACCATCAGTCCTGAGACCACCATGGCCCCTGGGACCACAAGTCCTGAGATGACAACCGCTATTTCTGGGACCACCAGCCCAATCTCAGGGACCACCCCCACCAGTCCCCAGACCGTTTCTACCACTCCCAGCACCACCACCTTGTCTGAGATGTCCGCCACTGTCACTGAGACCATCACGAGCCCTGGGACCTCCACACCCATCCCTGAGACCACCAGCCCTGAGACCACCACCACTGAGAGTGGGACAAGCACAACCCCTGGGACCACCACCACTGATGTTACCACAACTGTAACTGGGACCACGCCCACCATCTCTGAGACCACGCCCACCATCACTGGGACCACGCCCACCAGCCTTGGGACTGTTTCTACCACCCCTGGGACCACCACCTTGCCTGAGATGTACACCACTGTCACTGAGACCACCACGAGCTCTGTGATCTCCACACCCATCCCTGAGACCACCAGCCCTGAGACCACCACCACCGAGAGTGGGACAAGCACAACCCCTGGGACCACCACCACTGATGTTACCACGACTGTAACTGGGACCACGCCCACCGTCCCTGGGACCACGCCCACCATCTCTGGGACCATGCCCACCAGCCCCCTGACCACACCCACCAGTCCTGAGATGACAACCACTGTCCCTGAGACCACCACCCCATATGGGACCACTCCCACCAGTCCTGAGACCATTTCTACCACCCCTGGGGGCACCACAACATTCTCTGGGACCACCACTCCTGAGACCACCCCCACCATGGCTGACGCAACCACAACCCCTGGGACCACCTGGACCATCCCTGAAGTCACCACTTCTGAGACCACCACAACCCCTGGGACCACCACCACTGATGTTACCACAATTACAACTTTGACTACACCCACCATCCCTGGGACCACCAGTCCTGAGATGACAACCACCGCCCTTGAGACCACCAGCCCAGTCTCAGAGACTACCCCCACCAGTCCTGAGACCATTTCTGCCACCCCTGGGACCACCACAGTCCCTGAGACCACCACACGTGTAAGTGGGACCACAATGACCCCAGGGACCACCTCCATTAAAGAGACCACAACTATAACTGGGACCAGGCCAACCACCCCTGGGACCACACCCACAATCCCTGGGGCCACCGCAACATTCCCTGGGACCACCAGTCCTGAGATGACAGCCACTGTCCCTGGGACCGCCACCACAATCACAGGGACCACCCCCACCAGTCTCCAGACCGTATCTGCCACCCCTGGGGCCACCACCTTGTCTGAGATGTCCACCACTGTGAGTGGGACCACCACAACCCCTGGGACCTCCACACCCATCCCTGAGACCACCAGCCCTGAGACCACCACCAACGAAAGCGGGACAAGCACAACCCCTGGGACCACCACCACTGATGTTACCACAGCTGTAACTGGGACCACGCCCACCATCTCTGCGACCACGCCCACCAACCCTGTGACCACGCCCACCAATCCTGGGACCACGCCCACCATCTCTGGGACCACCGCAATATTCCCTCAGACCACAACCCCTGAGATGACAACCACTGTCCCTGAGACCACCACCCCATATGAGTCCACCCCCACCAGTCCTGAGACTGTTTCTGCCACCCCTGGGACCACCACAATCCCTGAAACCACCCTGTCTGAGACCACCATCACCTTCCCTAAGACCACCACCACAGCAAGTGGGACCACCACAACAGTCCCCGAGACCACCCTGCCTCAGACCAGCAGCCCCTCTGGGACCACCACCTCAACCCCTGGGACCACCACCACCCCTGAGACCACCACCACCACCCCTGGGACCACACCTACCATCCCTGCGACCACCCCCACCAGCCCTGGTACCACCCTAAGTGCGACCACCACAACCCCTGGGACCATCAGGACCACCCCTGAAGCCACCACTCCTGAGACCACCACGACCCCTGGGACAATAATGAGACCACACCCACAACTGGGACCACCCCCATCCCAGAGATCAGTACGACCCCTGGGACCTCCACACTCATCCCTGAGACCACCAGCCCTGAGACCACCACCACCGAGATTGGGACAAGCACAACCCCTGGGACCACCACCACTGATGTTACCACAGCTATAACTGGGATGACGCCCACCCTCCTGGGACCACCCCCTCCAGTCCTGAGACCACGCCCACCATCTCTGGGACCACGCCCACCATCCCTGGGACCATGCCCACCAGTCCTGGGACCACGCCCACCATCTCTGCGACCACCCCCACCAGTCCTGAGAACATTTCTGTCACCCCTGGGACCACCACAGTCCCTGAGACCAGCTTCTCTGAGACCACCACCTCTGTAGGTAGGACCACCACAACATCCTGGACCACCACCGCTGATGGCAGCACAACCACAGGAGAGACCACCACCACCCCAGGGACCAGCAGGACCCCTGGGACCACCATGACATTCCCTGGGACCACCAGTTCTGAGATGACAACCTCTGTCCCTGGGACCACCAGCCCAATCTCAGGGACCACGCCCACCAGTCCTGAGACCATTTCTGTCACCCCTGGGACCACCACAGTCCATGAGACCACCTTCTCTGAGACCACCACCATACTCACTGAGACCACCACCACCACTGTCAGTGGGACCACCACAGTCCCTGGGGCCTCCACACCCATCTCTGAGACCACCAGCATTGAGATGTCCACCACTGAGAGTGGGACAAGCACAACCCCAGGGACCACCCCCACTGATGTTACCACAACTGTAACTGGGACCACGCCCACCATCCCTGGCACCACGCCCACCAGTCCTCTGACCACGCCCACCAGTCCTGGGACCACGCCCACCAGTCCTGGGACCGTTTCTACCACCCGTGGGGGCACCACAACATTCCCTGGGACCACCAGCCCTGAGATCACAACCACCTTCCCTGGTCCCACCACCCTAAGTGAGACCACAACGACCCCGGGGACCCTGAGGACATCCTCTGGGACCACCAGCCCTGAGACCACCGCCACAACCACCGCGATGACCACCAGCAGCCCCGGGATCAGCACCAGTCCTGAGCACACGCCCGGCACCACCACAGACCCTGAGACCACCATGCCCTTCTCTGAGACCACCACCACTGAAAGTGGGACAAGCACAACCCCTTGGACCACCACAACATCCCCTGGGACCACCAGCACGATCTCGGGGATGACCACCACTTTCGCTGTGACCACCACCACTGTAGGTGTGTGACATACGAGCCCTGGGAGTCACCGACATTCTGGGACCCTTGTCTGGCCCACCATGA
>NW_027077174.1:0-55373 GCF_009819655.1 Sylvia atricapilla | reverse complement strand
CTGGTGTTACCACAACTATAACTGGGACCACGCCCACCAGCCCTGGGACCACGCCCACCATCCCTGCGACCACGCCCACCATCCCTGTGACCACCGCAATATTCCCTCAGACCACCAGTCCTGAGATGACAACCACTGTCCCTGAGATCACCACCCCATATGGGACCACCCCCACCACTCCTGAGACCATTTCTGCCACCCCTGGGACCACCACAGTCCCTGAGACCACCTTCTCTGAGACCACCACCATACTCACTGAGACCACCACCACCAAAAGTGTGACCACCACGATATTCCCTATGACCACCCTCATGGAGACCACCAGCCCTTCTGGGACCACCACCTCAACCCCTGGGACAGACTCCACCCCTGAGACAGCAACGTTCCCTGAGACCACCACCCCCCCTGGGACCACCACGACCCCTGGGAACACCAGAACATTGCCTTGGACCACCACTCCTGAGACCACCAGCACCATCCCCGTGTTCACCACCATCCCTGAGACCATTTCTGCCACCACTGGGGCCACCACAACATTCCCTGGGACCACCAGCCCTGAGAACACAACCTCCTTCCCAGAGGCCACCACGGCCCCTGGGACCACCACCACCATCCATGAAACAACCAGCCTTGAGACCACCACCCACTACAGGACCACCACCACCTACTCTGGGACCACCATGACCTTCTCTGAGACCACCAGTTCTGTCCCTGAGATCCCTTCTACCACCCCTGGCCCCACCACAATCCCTCACTCCACCAGCAGGTCTGAGACCACCACCACAGCAAGTGGAACCACCACCACCCTTGAGACCCCCACAACATCCCCCGAGACCACCGCCCCTGAGACCACCAGCACCAGGCCTGAGAAAACCACAGCCCCTGTCACCACCACGACCATCCCTGAGACCAGGACCCCCTCTGGGATCATCTCCTCAACATTCCCTGGGACCATTTCTGCCACCTCTGGCCCCACCACAATCCCTGGCACCGCCGTCACCTTCTCTGAGACCACCACCCCTGTGAGTGCGACCACCAAGACCCCTGGGACCACCACAATGTATGAAACCATGTCTACAACTGGGACCACCACCGTCCCAGGGACCACCATGAGCCCTGGGACCACCACAGCGTTCCCTGAGACCACCAGCACCACACCTGAGATAACCACGACCAGCCCTGAGACCACCACCCCCTATGGGGCCACCACCACATTCCCTGTCACCACCACCACCGTAAGTGGGGCCACCACAACACCTGGGACCACCACAATCCCTGAAACCACCACCAGCCCTGAGACCACCACCCCATACTGGACCACCACCACCTTCCCTGGGACCACCATGACCTTCTCTGAGGCCACCAGTTCTGTCCCTGGGACCACTTCTACCACCCCTGGCCCCACCACAATCACTGAAACCACCACCAGGTCTGAGACCACCACCACAGCAAGTGGAACCACCACCACCCTTGAGACCCCCACAACATCCCCCGAGACCACCGCCCCTGAGACCACCAGCACCAGGCCTGAGAAAATCACAGCCCCTGTCACCACAGTGACCATCCCTGAGTCCAGAACCCCCTCTGGGACCACCACCACCTTCTCTGAGACCACCAGAGCCATCCCAGGGACCACCGTGACCATCCCTGAGACCCTTTATACCACCCCCGGGACCACCACAGTCCTGGACACCACCTTGTCTGAGATCTCCACTACCAAAAGTGGGACCACCACAACCCCTGGGACCTCCCCACCCACCCCTGGGACCACCAGCCCTGAGACCACCACCACTGTGAGTGCAACCACCACAACACCTGGGACCACCACCATGAATGAGACCACAACTCCAGCTGGGACCACCACATTCCCTGGGACCACCAGCGCTGAGACCACCAGCTCTGAACCTGAGACCACCCTCACCCTTGAGACAACAACGTTCCCTGAGATCACCACCACCATAAGTGGGATCACCACCACGATCTCTGAGGCCACCACCATCCCAGGGACCAGCACGACCCCTGGGACCACCACAACATTCCCTGAGACCGCCACCACCACGGCTGAGAAAACCACAGCCCCTGTCACCACCATGACCATCCCTGAGACCACCAGCCCCCACTGGACCATCACCACCTTCCCTGAGATGACCACCACATCATCTGAGACCACCACCATCTTCCCTGGGACAACCACGAGCCCTGGGATCACCACGGCCATCCCTGAGACCACCACTCCTGAGACCATCACCTCTGGGACCACCAGCACAACCCCTGAGATCACCACCAGCCCTGAGACCATTTCTGCCACCTCTGGGACCACCACAGTCCCCGAGACCACCACCACTGTGAGTGTGACCACCACGACACCTTGGACCACAGCAACATCCCCTGAGACCACCAGTACCACACCTGAGATAACGACGACCCCTGCCACCACCAGCCCAGAGACCACCAGCCCCTCTGGGACCACCACCACAATCCCTCACACCACCACAACCATCCCTGAGATGACCACCACCTCAAATGGGAACACTACGACCCCTGGGGGCGCCACAGCGTTCCCTGAGACCACCACCACCATTCCTGAGACAAGCACAGCCCCTGTCACCATCGTGACCATCCCTGAGACCACAACCCCCTCTAGGACCACCACCCCCTTCCTTGAGGCCACCACCCGCTCTGGGACCACCAGTCCTGTCCCTGAGACCACCACCACCATCCCTGAGACAGCCACCACGGTTAGTGGGACCCCCACCAAGACCCCTGGGACCACCACCATGTATGAAACCACAACTGCAGCAGGGACCACCACCATCCCAGGGACCAGCACGAGCCCTGGGACCACCACAGCGTTCCCTGAGACCACCAGCACCACACCTGAGATACCCACGACCAGCCCTGAGACCACCACCCCCTATGGGACCACGACCGCCTTCTCTGAGACCACCCCCACCATCCCAGGGACCGTTTCTACCAGCCCTGGCACCACCAAAGTCCCAGACACCACCTTGTCTGAGACCACTGCCACCTACCCTGGGACCACCATGACATTCCCAGGGACAACCAGCACCTTCCTTGAGACCTCCACCCCCTCTGGGACCATCCCCACCTTCTCTGAGACCACCACCACCATCCCTGAGATCAGCAGCACAACTCCAGGGACCACCCCCACCATCCCAGGGACCATTTCTACAATCCCTGGCACCACCACCTCGTCTGAGACCACCACCACTGTTAGTGGGACCACCACAACTCCTGGCAGCACCACAACATTCCCTGAGACCACCAGCCCCTCTGGGACCACCACCACAACACCTGGGACAGACATCACCCCTGAGACAGCAACCTTCCCTGAGACCACCACCACCCTTGGGACCACCACGACATTGCCTTGGACCACCACTCCTGAGACCACCAGCACAGTGTCAGGGACCACCCTGACCATCCCTGAGACCACATTCCCCAAGACCACCAGCACAACCCCTGAGATCATCACCACCAGCCCTGAGACCATTTCTGCCACCCCTGGGACCACCACAGTCCATGAGACCACCACCACTGTGAGTGGGACCTCCACGACATTCCCTTGGACCACAACAATGTTCCCTGAGACCACCAGCACCTCACCTGAGATAACCACGGCCCCTGCCACCACCAGCCCTGAGACCACCAGCCTTGAGTCCGCCACCACATTGCCTGGGACCACCACCACCAAAACTGGGACCACCACAACACCTGGGACCAACACCCCCTTTGAGACAACAACGTTCCCTGAGACCACCATGACGCCTGGGAGCACCACAACCATCCGTGGGACCACCAGCACAATGTCAGGGACCACCCCCACCAGCTCTGAGAGCATTTCTGCCACCCCTGGGACCACCACAGTCCCTGAGACCACCACCACCGTGGCTGAGGCCACCACAACCCCTGGCAGCACCACAACATTCCCTGAGACCACCAGTCCTGGGGCCACCACCCAGCCTGGGACCACCACCTCAACATTCCCTGAGACCATTTCTGCCACGCCTGGCCCCACCACCTTCTCTGAGACCACCACCACTGTTAGTGGGACCACCACAACATTCCCTGAGACCACCAGTGCTGAGACCACCACCACCAAAACTGGGACCCCTACAACCATCCCTGGGACCACCAGCACAGTCTCAGGGACCACCCTGACCATCCCTGAGACCACATTCCCCAAGACCACCCTCCCTGAGACCACCACCACCACCAGGCCTGATAAAACCGCAGCCCCTGTCACCACCATGACCATCCCTGAGATCACCAGCCCCAACTGGACCACAACCACCTTCCCTGAGATGACCACCACATCATCTGAGACCACCACCACCATCCCTGACACCACCACGACCCCTGGCACGACCACAGCATTCCCTGTAACCACCAGTCCTGGGGCCACCACCCCGTTTGTGACCACCACCACCTTCCCTGAGACCACCAGCACCATCCCAGGGACCACTGTGACCATCCCTGAGACTGTTTCCACCACCCCTGGCACCACCACAGTCCCTAAGACAGCCACCACCCTGTCTGAGACCACCACCACGTTCCCTGTCACCACCACCACCATCAGTGAGGCCACCACAACACCTGGGGCCGCCACCATCCTTGAAACCACCACCAGCCCTGAGACCACCACCCCCTACTGGACCACCACCACCTTCCCTGGGACCACCATGACCTTCTCTGAGGCCACCAGTACTGTCCCTGAGAACACTTCTACCACCCCTGAGACCACCCCAATCACTGACACCACCGTGTCTGAGACCACCACCACAGCAAGTGGAACCACCACGACCCCTGGGACCACCACAACATCCCGTGAGGCCACCAGCACCATGCCAGAGACCACCACAGCCCCTGGCATCACCACAACTTTTCCTGGTACCACCCTCCCTGAGGCCACCAGCCCCTCAGGGACCACCACCTCAACACCTGGGACAGACACCACCCCTGAGACAGCAACGTTCCCTGAGACCACCACGACCCCTGGGACCACCCTGACCATCCCTGAGACCAGGACCCCCTCTGGGATCATCTCCTCAACATTCCCTGTGACCATTTCTGTCACCTCTGGCCCCACCACAGTCCCTGGCACCACCACCACCTTGTCTGAGACCACAACCAGCAAAAGTGGGACCACCACAGCTCCTGGCAGCACCACAACATTCCCTGAGACCACCAGCGCTGAGACCACCAGCGCTGAACATGGGACCACCACCACCCTTGAGACAACAACATTCCCTGACACCACCACCCCTGGGGGCACCACAACGTTCCCTGTAACCAGCAGTCCTGGGGCCACCACCGCCTCTGGGACCACCACCCCCTTCTCTGAGACCACCAGCACCATCTCAGGGACCACCCCCACCATCCCTGAGACCATTTCTGCCACCCCTGGGACCACCACAGTCCCTGACACAACAACCACCTTCTCTGAGACCACCACCACTGTCAGTGGGACCACCACAACTGTCAGTGGGACCACCATGACACGTGGGACCAGCACAACATTTCCTGGGACCGCCAGTCCTGAGATGTCAACCACTGTCCCTGAGACCACCACCCCATATGGGACCACCCCCACCAGTCCTGAGACCATTTCTGCCACCCCTGGGACCACCACAGTCCCTGAGACCACCTTCTCTGAGACCACCACCACCAGAAGTGTGACCACCACGATATTCCCTATGACCACCCTCCCTGAGACCACCAGCCCCTCTGGGACCACCACCTCAACCCCTGGGACAGACACCACCCCTGAGACAGCAACGTTCCCTGGGACCACCACGACCCCTGGGACCACCACAACCCCTGAGACCACATTCCCCAAGACCACCAGCACAACCCCTGAGATCACCACCAGTCCTGAGACCATTTCTGCCACCCCTGGGACCACCACAGTCCATGAGACCTCCACCACTGTGAGTGCGACCACCACGACGCCTGGGACCACCACCATGAATGAGACCACAACTCCAACTGGGACCACCACCACATTCTCTGGGACCACCGCAACCCCTGCCAGCACCACAACATTCCCTGAGACCACCAGCGCTGAGACCACCACCACCGTGGCTGAGACCACCACAACCCCTGGCACCTCCACAACATTCCCTGTAACCACCAGTCCTGGGAGCACCAGCCCCTCTGGGACCACCACCACCTTCCCTGGGACCACCACCACCCTCTCTGAGACCACTTCTACCACCCCTGGCCCCACCACAATCACTGATAAAACCACCACCTTGTCTGAGACCACCACCGCCAAAAGTGGGACGACCTTGACCCCTGGGGGCACCACCGTGAATGAGACCACAACTCCAACTGGGACCATCCCTGAGACCACCACCCCCTATGGGGCCACCACCACATTCCCTGTCACCACCACCACCGTAAGTGGGGCCACCACAACACCAGGGACCACCACAATCCCTGAAACCACCACCAGCCCTGAGACCACCACCCCCTACTGGACCACCACCACCTTCCCTGGGACCACCATGACCTTGTCTGAGACCACCAGTACTGTCCCTGAGACCACTTCTACCACCCCTGAGACCACCACCATCACTGATACAACCCCCACCAAGTCTGAGACCACCGCCACAGCAAATGGAACCACCACAACACCTTGGACCACCACAACACCCCATGAGGCCACCAGCACCATGCCAGAGACCACCACAGCCCCTGGCATCACCACAACTTTTCCTGGTACCACCCTCCCTGAGACCACCAGCCCCTCAGGGACCACCACATCAACACCTGGGACAGACTCCGCTCCTGAGACAGCAACGTTCCCTGAGACCACCACGACCCCTGGGACCACCCTGACCATCCCTGAGACCAGGACCCCCTCTGGGATCATCTCCTCAACATTCCCTGTGACCATTTCTGTCACCTCTGGCCCCACCACAGTCCCTGGCACCACCACCACCTTGTCTGAGACCACAACCAGCAAAAGTGGGACCACCACAGCTCCTGGCAGCACCACAACATTCCCTGAGACCACCAGGGCTGAACATGGGACCACCAGCGCTGAACATGGGACCACCACCACCCTTGAGACAACAACATTCCCTGACACCACCACGACCCCTGGGGGCACCACAACGTTCCCTGTAACCAGCAGTCCTGGGGCCTCCACCGCCTCTGGGACCACCACCCCCTTCTCTGAGACCACCAGCACCATCTCAGGGACCACCCCCACCATCCCTGAGACCATTTCTGCCACCCCTGGGACCACCACAGTTCCTGACACAACAACCACCTTCTCTGAGACCGCCACAACTGTCAGTGGGACCGCCACCACTGTCAGTGGGACCACCACGACACGTGGGACCAGCACAACATTTCCTGGGACCGCCAGTCCTGAGATGTCAACCACTGTCCCTGAGACCACCACCCCATATGGGACCACCCCCACCAGTCCTGAGACCATTTCTGCCACCCCTGGGACCACCACAGTCCCTGAGACCACCTTCTCTGAGACCACCACCACCAGAAGTGTGACCACCACGATATTCCCTATGACCACCCTCCCTGAGACCACCAGCCCCTCTGGGACCACCACCTCAACCCCTGGGACAGACACCACCCCTGAGACAGCAACGTTCCCTGGGACCACCACGACCCCTGGGACCACCACAACCCCTGAGACCACATTCCCCAAGACCACCAGCACAACCCCTGAGATCACCACCAGCCCTGAGACCATTTCTGCCACCCCTGGGACCACCACAGTCCCTGAGACCACCACCACTGTGAGTGCAACCACCACGACGCCTGGGGCCACCACCATGAATGAGACCACAACTCCAACTGGGACCACCACCACATTCTCTGGGACCACCACAACCCCTGCCAGCACCACAACATTCCCTGAGACCACCAGCGCTGAGACCACCACCACCGTGGCTGAGACCACCACAATCCCTGGCACCTCCACAACATTCCCTGTAACCACCAGTCCTGGGACCACCAGCCCCTCTGGGACCACCACCACCTTCCCTGGGACCACCACCACCCTCTCTGAGACCACTTCTACCACCCCTGGCCCCACCACAATCACTGATAAAACCACCACCTTGTCTGAGACCACCACCAACAAAAGTGGGACGACCTTGACCCCTGGGGGCACCACCGTGAATGAGACCACAACTCCGACTGGGACCATCCCTGAGACCACCACCCTCTATGGGGCCACCACCACATTCCCTGTCACCACCACCACCGTAAGTGGGGCCACCACAACACCAGGGACCACCACAATCCCTGAAACCACCACCAGCCCTGAGACCACCACCCCGTACTGGACCACCACCACCTTCCCTGGGACCACCATGACCTTGTCTGAGACCACCAGTACTGTCCCTGAGAACACTTCTACCACCCCTGGCACCACCAAAATCACTGACACCACCAGGTCTGAGACCACCACCACCAAAAGTGGGACCACCACGACTCCTGGGACCACCACCATGAATGAGACCACAACTCCAACTGGGACCACCACCACAATCTCTGGGACCACCACAGCTCCTGGCACCACCACAACATTCCCTGAGACCACCAGCGCTGAGACCACCAGCTCTGAACCTGGGACCACCACCACCTTTGAGACAGTGATCTCAGAGACCACCATGACCCCTGGCCGCACTTCAACCATCCCTGAGACCACCAGCACAGTGTCAGGGACCACCCTGACCATCCCTGAGACCACCTTCCCCAAGACCACCAGCACAACCCCTGAGATCACCACCAGCCCTGTGACCATTTCTGCCACCCCTGGGACCACCACAGTCCCTGAGACCACCACCATTGTAAGTGCCACCACCACGACACCTTGGACCACGACAGTGTTCCCTGAGACCACCAGCACCACACCTGAGACAACCACGACCCCTGCCACCACCTACCCTGGGACCACCACCACATTCCCTGGGACCACCACCACATTCCCTGGGACCACCACCCCTGTGACCTCCACCACCAAAATCAGTGGGGCCACAACACCTGGGACCACCACCATCCCTGAGACCATCATCCCTAAGACCACCACCACAGCAAGTGGGACCACCACGACGTTCCCTGGGACCACCACCATTGGTGGTACCACAACTACAACGGGGACCACCGTCCCAGGGACTGACAGTGTCCTGTGGACCACCACCAGCCCTGAGACCGTTTCTGCCACCACTGGCACCACCAGAGCCCCTGGCACCACCTTGTCTGAGACCTCCACCACAGCGAGGAGGACCACCACGACCCCTGGGACCACCACCATGAATGAGACCACAACTCCATCTGGGACCACCACCACATTCTCTGGGACCACCAGCTCTGAACCTGGGACCACCACGACCATCCCTGAAACCACCAGTCCCGAGACCTCTGTGGCCACCACCACTGTGAGTGCGACCACAACGACCCTTGGGACCAGCACGACATTCCCTGAAACCTCCAGCCCTGAGACCACCAGCACAATCCCATGGACCACCCCCAGCAGCCCTGAGACCATTTCTGCCACCTCTGGGACCACCACAGTCCATGAGACCACCACCACCATGGCTGAGAAAAGCACGGCCCCTGTCACCACCCCACCGATCCCAGAGACCACCACCACAATGTCAGGGACCACCCTGACCATCCCTGAGACCGCATTCCCCAAGACCACCAGCCCTGAGACCATTTCTGCCACCCCTGGGACCACCACAGTCCATGAGACCACCACCATAAGTGGGAACACAACGACATTCCCTTGGACCACCGTCCCTGAGACCACCACCACCATGGCTGAGAAAAGCACAGCCCCTGTCGCCACCACGACCATCCCTGACACCACCACCACCTTCTCCGGGACCACCACCACTGTGAGTGCCACCACCACGACACATTGGACCACAACAACGTCCCCTGAGACCACCAGCACCACACCTGAGATAACCACGACCCCTGCCACCACCTACCCTGGGACCACCACCACATTCCCTGGGACCACCACGACATTCCCTGGGACCACCACCCCTGTGACCTCCACCACCAAAATCAGTGGGGCCACAACACCTGGGACCACCACTGTCCCTGAGACCATCATCCCTAAGACCACCACCACAGCAAGTGGGACCACCACGACATTCCCTGGGACCACCACCACTGGTGGTACCACAACTACAACGGGGACCACCGTCCCAGGGACTGACAGTGTCCTGTGGACCACCACCAGCCCTGAGACCGTTTCTGCCACTGCTGGCACCACCAGAGCCCCTGGCACCACCTTGTCTGAGACCTCCACCACAGCGAGGGGGACCACCACGACCCCTGGGACCACCACCATGAATGAGACCACAGCTCCATCTGGGACCACCACCACATTCTCTGGGACCACCAGTTCTGAACCTGGGACCACCACGACCATCCCTGAAACCACCAGTCCCGAGACCTCTGTGGCCACCACCACTGTGAATGGGACCACAACGACCCTTGGGACCAGCACGACATTCCCTGAAACCTCCAGCCCTGAGACCACCAGCACAATCCCATGGACCACCCCCACCAGCCCTGAGACCATTTCTGCCACCCCTGGGACCACCACAGTCCCTGAGACCACCCTCCCTGAGACCACCACCACCATGGCTGAGAAAAGCACAGCCCCTGTCACCACCACGACCATCCCTGAGACCACCACCACCTTCTCTGGGACCACCACCCCTGTGAGTGTGACCACCACGACACCTTGGACCACAACAACATCCCCCGAAACCACCAGCACCACACCTGAGATAACCACGACCCCTGGGACCACCACCACCCCTGGGACCACCACCCCCTCTGGGACCACCACCTCCTCCTCTGGGACCACCACCTCCTCCTCTGGGACCACCCTGACGTTCCCTGTGACCATCACCACTCTTGAGACCACCACAACCCCTGGTACCACCACAACATTCCCTGTAACCACCAGTCCTGGGGCCACCACCCCCTCTGGGACCACCACCTCAACATTCCCTGAGACCACCAGCACCGCCCCTGAGACCACTTCTACCACCGCTGGCACCACCACTATCCCCGAGACAACCACCACTTTGACTGAGACCACCCCCAGAAATGGGACCACCACAACATTCCCTTGGACCACCACCATGAATATGACCACAAGTCCAACTGGGACCATCCCTGAAGCCACCAGCCCTGAGACCACCACCCCCTATGGGACCACCACCACAGTCCCTGGGACCACCAAAACTGTCCCTGAGACCATTTCGACCACCCCTGGGACCACCACAAACCCAGACACCAGCAGCACAATCAGTGAGACCACCACCGCCTTTGGGACCACCCCCACCTTCTCTGAGACCACCAGCATCAAAAGTGGGACCACCACAACTCCTGGCAGCACCACAACATTCCCTGAGACCACCACTGCTGAGACCACCAGCTCAGAACCTGGGACCACCACCAGCCTTGAGACAGCAACATTCACTGAGACCACAGTGGCCTTCGCTGGGACCACCAGCACAATCCCATGGACCACCCCCACCACTCCTGAGACCATTTCTGCCACCCCTGGGACCACCACAGTCCATGAGACCACCACCATAAGTGGGAACACAACGACATTCCCTGGGACCACCGTCCCTGAGACCACCACCACCGTGGCTGAGATCACCACAACCCCTGGCACCACCACAACATTCCCTGTGACCACCAGTCCTGGAGCCACCACCCCCTCTGGGGCCACCACCTCAACCCCTGGGACAGACACCACCCCTGAGACAGCAACGTTCCCTGAGACCACCACGACCCCTGGGACCACCAGTACAATGTCAGGGACCACCCTGACCATCCCTGAGACCACATTCCCCAGGACCACCAGCACAACCCCTGAGATCACCACCAGCCCTGTGACCATTTCTGCTACTCCTGGGACCACCACAGTCCATGAGACCACCTTGTCTGAGACCACCACCACCATGGCTGAGAAAAGCACAGCCCCTGTCGCCACCACGACCATCCCTGAGTCCACCACCACCTTCTCCGGGACCACCACCACTGTGAGTGCCACCACCACGACACCTTGGACCACGACAGTGTTCCCTGAGACCACCAGCACCACACCTGAGACAACCACGACCCCTGCCACCACCAGCCCTGAGACCACCACCACATTCCCTGGGACCACCACGACATTCCCTGGGACCACCACCCCTGTGACCTCCACCACCAAAATCAGTGGGGCCACAACACCTGGGACCACCACCATCCCTGAGACCATCATCCCTAAGACCACCACCACAGCAAGTGGGACCACCACGACATTCCCTGGGACCACCACCATTGGTGGTACCACAACTACAACGGGGACCACCGTCCCAGGGACTGACAGTGTCCTGTGGACCACCACCAGCCCTGAGACCGTTTCTGCCACCACTGGCACCACCTTGTCTGAGACCTCCACCACAGCGAGGGGGACCACCACGACCCCTGGGACCACTACCATGAATGAGACCACAACTCCATCTGGGACCACCACCACATTCTCTGGGACCACCAGGTCTGAACCTGGGACCACTACCACCCTTGAGACAACAATGTTCCCTGAGACCACCATGGCCCCTGGGACCACCACGACCATCCCTGAAACCACCAGTCCCGAGACCTCTGTGGCCACCACCACTGTGAGTGCGACCACAACGACCCTTGGGACCAGCACGACATTCCCTAAAACCTCCAGCCCTGAGACCACCAGCACAATCCCATGGACCACCCCCACCAGCCCTGAGACCATTTCTGCCACCCCTGGGACCACCACAGTCCCTGAGACCACCACCACCATGGCTGAGAAAAGCACGGCCCCTGTCACCACCACGACCATCCCTGAGACCACCACCACCTTCTCTGGGACCACCACCACTGTGAGTGCGACCACCACGACACCTTGGACCACAACAACGTCCCCTGAGACCGCCAGCACCACACCTGAGACAACCACGACCCCTGCCACCACCACCCCTGAGACCACTTGCCCTGAGACCACCAGCCCTGAGACCACCGCCCCCTCTGGGACCACCACCTCCTCCCCTGGCACCACCCCACCCATCCCAGAGACCACCACCACAATGTCAGGGACCACCCTGACCATCCCTGAGACCACATTCCCCAAGACCACCAGCCCTGAGACCATTTCTGCCACCCCTGGGACCACCACAGTCCCTGAGACCACCACCATAAGTGGGAACACAACGACATTCCCTTGGACCACCGTCCCTGAGACCACCACAACCCCTGGCACCACCACAACATTCCCTGTGACCACCAGTCCTGGCGCCACCAGCCCCTCTGGGACCACCACCACCTACCCTGGGACAGACACCACCCCTGAGACAGCAACGTTCCCTGGGACCACCACGACCAGCCGTGAGACCACCAGCACAATGTCAGGGACCACCCTGACCATCCCTGAGACCACATTCCCCAGGACCACCAGCACAACCCCTGAGGCCACCACCAGCCCTGTGACCATTTCTGCCACCCCTGGGACCACCACAGTCCATGAGACCACCGTCCCTGAGACCACCACCACCATGGCTGAGAAAAGCACAGCCCCTGTCGCCACCACGACCATCCCTGAGACCACCACCACCTTCTCTGGGACCACCACCACTGTGAGTGCGACCACCACGACACCTTGGACCACGACAGTGTTCCCTGAGACCACCAGCACCACACCTGAGACAACCACGACCCCTGCCACCACCAGCCCAGAGACCACCACCACATTCCCTGGGACCACCACCCCTGTGACCTCCACCACCAAAATCAGTGGGGCCACAACACCTGGGACCACCACCATCCCTGAGACCATCATCCCTAAGACCACCACCACGGCAAGTGGGACCACCACGACATTCCCTGGGACCACCACCATTGGTGGTACCACAACTACAACGGGGACCACCGTCCCAGGGACTGACAGTGTCCTGTGGACCACCACCAGCCCTGAGACCGTTTCTGCCACCGCTGGAACCACCAGAGCCCCTGGCACCACCTTGTCTGAGACCTCCACCACAGCGAGGGGGAGCACCACGACCCCTGGGACCACCACCATGAATGAGACCACAACTGCATCTGGGACCACCACCACATTCTCTGTGACCACCAGTTCTGAACCTGGGACCACCACGACCCTCCCTGAAACCACCAGTCCCGAGACCTCTGTGGCCACCACCACTGTGAGTGCGACCACAACGACCCTTGGGACCAGCACGACATTCCCTAAAACCTCCAGCCCTGAGACCACCAGCACAATCCCATGGACCACCCCCACCAGCCCTGAGACCATTTCTGCCACCCCTGGGACCACCACAGTCCATGAGACCACCACCATAAGTGGGACCACAACGACATTCCCTGTCACCACCACGACCATCCCTGAGACCACCACCACCATGGCTGAGACCACCACAACTCCTGGCACCACCACAACATTCCCTGTGACCACCAGTCCTGGGGCCACCAGCCCCTCTGGGACCACCACCTCAACCCCTGGGACAGACACCACCCCTGAGACAACAACGTTCCCTGAGACCACCACGACCCCTGGGACCACCAGCACAATGTCAGGGACCACCCTGGCCATCCCTGAGACCACATTCCCCAGGACCACCAGCACAACCCCTGAGATCACCACCAGCCCTGTGACCATTTCTGCCACCCCTGGGACCACCACAGTCCATGAGACCACCTTGTCTGAGACCACCACCACCATGGCTGAGAAAAGCACAGCCCCTGTCACCACCACGACCATCCCTGAGACCACCACCACCCCCTCTGGGACCACCACCCCTGTGAGTGTGACCACCACGACACCTTGGACCACGACAGTGTTCCCTGAGACCACCAGCACCACACCTGAGACAACCACGACCCCTGCCACCACCTACCCTGGGACCACCACCACATTCCCTGGGACCACCACGACATTCCCTGGAACCACCACCCCTGTGACCTCCACCACCAAAATCAGCGGGGCCACAACACCTGGGACCACCACCATCCCTGAGACCATCATCCCTAAGACCACCACCACGGCAAGTGGGACCACCACGACATTCCCTGGGACCACCGTCATTGGTGGTACCACAACTACAACGGGGACCAGCGTCCCAGGGACTGACAGTGTCCTGTGGACCACCACCAGCCCTGAGACCGTTTCTGCCACCACTGGCACCACCAGAGCCCCTGGCACCACCTTGTCTGAGACTTCCACCACAGCGAGGGGGACCACCACGACCCCTGGGACCACCACCATGAATGAGACCACAACTCCAACTGAGACCACCACCACATTCTCTGTGACCACCAGGTCTGAACCTGGGACCACCACAACCATCCCTGAAACCACCAGTCCCGAGACCTCTGTGGCCACCACCACTGTGAGTGCGACCACAATGACCCTTGGGACCAGCACGACATTCCCTAAAACCTCCAGCCCTGAGACCACCAGCACAATCCCATGGACCACCCCCAGCAGCCCTGAGACCATTTCTGCCACCCTTGGGACCACCACAGTCCCTGAGACCACCACCATAAGTGGGAACACAACGACATTCCCTTGGACCACCGTCCCTGAGACCACCACCACCATGGCTGAGACCGCCACAACCCCTGGCACCACCACAACATTCCCTGTGACCACCAGTCCTGGCGCCACCACCCCCTCTGGGACCACCACCTCAACCCCTGGGACAGACACCACCCCTGAGACAGCCATGACCCCTGCCACCACCAGCCCTGAGACCACCACCACAGCAAGTGGGACCACCACCACATTCCCTTGGACCACCACCATTGGTGGTACCACAACTACAATGGGGACCACCATCCCAGGGACTGACGGTGTCCTGTGGACCACCACCAGCCCTGAGACCGTTTCTGCCACCACTGGCACCACCAGAGCCCCTGGCACCACCTTGTCTGAGACCTCCACCACAGCGAGGGGGACCACCACGACCCCTGGGACCACCACCATGAATGAGACCACAACTCCATCTGGGACCACCACCACATTCTCTGGGACCACCAGCTCTGAACCTGGGACCACCACGACCCTCCCTGAAACCACCAGTCCCGAGACCTCTGTGGCCACCACCACTGTGAGTGCGACCACAACGACCCTTGGGACCAGCACGACATTCCCTGAAACCTCCAGCCCTGAGACCACCAGCACAATCCCATGGACCACCCCCAGCAGCCCTGAGAACATTTCTGCCACCCCTGGGACCACCACAGTCCATGAGACCACCACCACCATGGCTGAGAAAAGCACAGCCCCTGTCACCACCACGACCATCCCTGAGACCACCACCACCTTCTCTGGGACCACCACCACTGTGAGTGCGACCACCACGACACCTTGGACCACAACAACATCGCCTGAGACCGCCAGCACCACACCTGAGATAACCACGACCCCTACCACCACCAGCCCTGAGACCACCGCCCCCTCTGGGACCACCACCTCCTCCCCTGGGACCACCCTGACGTTCCCTGTGACCATCACCACTCTTGAGACCACCACAACCCCTGTGACCACCACAACATTCCCTGTAACCACCAGTCCTGGGGCCACCACCCCCTCTGGGACCACCACCTCAACATTCCCTGAGACCACCAGCACCGCCCCTGAGACCACTTCTACCACCGCTGGCACCACCACTATCCCCGAGACAACCACCACTTTGACTGAGACCACCCCCAGAAATGGGACCACCACAACATTCCCTTGGACCACCACCATGAATATGACCACAAGTCCAACTGGGACCATCCCTGAAGCCACCAGCCCTGAGACCACCACCCCCTATGGGACCACCACCACAGTCCCTGGGACCACCAAAACTGTCCCTGAGACCATTTCTACCACCCCTGGGACCACCACAAACCCAGACACCAGCAGCACAATCAGTGAGACCACCACCGCCTTTGGGACCACCCCCACCTTCTCTGAGACCACCACCATCAAAAGTGGGACCACCACAACTCCTGGCAGCACCACAACATTCACTGAGACCACCACTGCTGAGACCACCAGCTCAGAACCTGGGACCACCACCAGCCTTGAGACAGCAACATTCACTGAGACCACAGTGGCCTTCGCTGGGACCACCAGCACAATCCCATGGACCACCCCCACCCGTCCTGAGACCATTTCTGCCACCCCTGGGACCACCACAGTCCATGAGACCACCTTGTCTGAGACCACCACCACCATGGCTGAGAAAAGCACAGCCCCTGTCACCACCACGACCATCCCTGAGACCACCACCACCCCCTCTGGGGCCACCACCTCAACCCCTGGGACAAACACCACCCCTGAGACAGCCACGACCCCTGCCACCACCAGCCCTGAGACCACCACCACAGCAAGTGGGACCACCACGACATTCCCTGGGACCACCACCATTGGTGGTACCACAACTACAACGGGGACCACCGTCCCAGGGACTGACAGTGTCCTGTGGACCACCACCAGCCCTGAGACTGTTTCTGCCACCACTGGCACCACCAGAGCCCCTGGCACCACCTTGTCTGAGACCTCCAGCACAGCGAGGGGGACCACCACGACCCCTGGGACCACCACCATGAATGAGAGCACAACTCCAACTGGGACCACCACCACATTCTCTGGGACCACCAGCTCTGAACCTGGGACCACCAGGTCTGAACCTGGGACCACCACGACCCTCCCTGAAAACACCAGTCCCGAGACCTCTGTGGCCACCACCACTGTGAGTGCGACCACAACGACCCTTGGGACCAGCACGACATTCCCTGAAACCTCCAGCCCTGAGACCACCAGCACAATCCCATGGACCACCCCCAGCAGCCCTGAGACCATTTCTGCCACCCCTGGGACCACCACCCTCCCTGAGACCACCACCACCATGGCTGAGAAAAGCACAGCCCCTGTCACCACCACGACCATCCCTGACAACACCACCTTCTCTGGGACCACCACCCCTGTGAGTGCGACCACCACGACACCTTGGACCAAAACAATGTTCCCTCAGACCACCAGCACCACACCTGAGATAACCACGACCCCTGCCACCATCAGCCCTGAGACCACCGCCCCCTCTGGGACCACCACCTCCTCCCCTGGCACCACCCCACCCATCCCAGAGACCACCAGCACAATGTCAGGGACCACCCTGACCATCCCTGAGACCACATTCCCCAGGACCACCAGCACAACCCCTGAGATCACCACCAGCCCTGTGACCATTTCTGCCACCCCTGGGACCACCACAGTCCATGAGACCACCTTGTCTGAGACCACCACCACCATGGCTGAGAAAAGCACAGCCCCTGTCGCCACCACGACCATCCCTGAGACCACCACCACCCCCTCTGGGACCACCACCACTGTGAGTGCCACCACCACGACACCTTGGACCACGACAGTGTTCCCTGAGACCACCAGCACCACACCTGAGACAACCACGACCCCTGCCACCACCAGCCCTGAGACCACCACCACATTCCCTGGGACCACCACCCCTGTGACCTCCACCACCAAAATCAGTGGGGCCACAACACCTGGGACCACCACCATCCCTGAGACCATCATCCCTAAGACCACCACCACAGCAAGTGGGACCACCACGACATTCCCTGGGACCACCACCATTGGTGGTACCACAACTACAACGGGGACCACCGTCCCAGGGACTGACAGTGTCCTGTGGACCACCACCAGCCCTGAGACCGTTTCTGCCACCACTGGCACCACCAGAGCCCCTGGCACCACCTTGTCTGAGACCTCCACCACAGCGAGGGGGACCACCACGACCCCTGGGACCACCACCATGAATGAGACCACAACTCCAACTGGGACCACCACCACATTCTCTGGGATCACCAGCTCTGAACCTGGGACCACTACCACCCTTGAGACAACAATGTTCCCTGAGACCACCACGGCCCCTGGGACCACCACGACCATCCCTGAAACCACCAGTCCCGAGACCTCTGTGGCCACCACCACTGTGAGTGCGACCACAACGACCCTTGGGACCAGCACGACATTCCCTAAAAGCTCCAGCCCTGAGACCACCAGCACAATCCCATGGACCACCCCCAGCAGCCCTGAGACCATTTCTGCCACCCCTGGGACCACCACAGTCCCTGAGACCACCACCATAAGTGGGAACACAACGACATTCCCTTGGACCACCGTCCCTGAGACCACCACCACCGTGGCTGAGACCACCACAACCCCTGGCACCACCACAACATTCCCTGTGACCACCAGTCCTGGGACCACCACCCCCTCTGGGACCACCACCTCAACCCCTGGGACAAACACCACCCCTGAGACAGCAACGTTCCCTGGGACCACCACGACCCCTGGGACCACCAGTACAATGTCAGGGACCACCCTGACCATTCCTGAGACCACATTCCCCAGGACCACCAGCACAACCCCTGAGATCACCACCAGCCCTGTGACCATTTCTGCTACTCCTGGGACCACCACAGTCCATGAGACCACCCTCCCTGAGACCACCACCACCATGGCTGAGAAAAGCACGGCCCCTGTCGCCACCACGACCATCCCTGAGACCACCACCACCCCCTCTGGGACCACCACCCCTGTGAGTGTGACCACCACGACACCTTGGGCCACGACAGTGTTTCCTGAGACCACCAGCACCACACCTGAGACAACCACGACCCCTGCCACCACCAGCCCTGAGACCACCACCACATTCCCAGGGACCACCACCCCTGTGTCCTCCACCACCAAAATCAGTGGGGCCACAACACCTGGGACCACCACCATCCCTGAGACCATCATCCCTAAGACCACCACCACGGCAAGTGGGACCACCACGACATTCCCTGGGACCACCACCACTGGTGGTACCACAACTACAACGGGGACCACCGTCCCAGGGACTGACAGTGTCCTGTGGACCACCACCAGCCCTGAGACCGTTTCTGCCACCACTGGCACCACCAGAGCCCCTGGCACCACCTTGTCTGAGACCTCCACCACAGCGAGGGGGACCACCACGACCCCTGGGACCACCACCATGAATGAGACCACAACTCCATCTGGGACCACCACCACATTCTCTGGGACCACCAGGTCTGAACCTGGGACCACCAGGTCTGAACCTGGGACCACCACGACCATCCCTGAAACCACCAGTCCCGAGACCTCTGTGGCCACCACCACTGTGAGTGCGACCACAACGACCCTTGGGACCAGCACGACATTCCCTAAAACCTCCAGCCCTGAGACCACCAGCACAATCCCATGGACCACCCGCAGCAGCCCTGAGACCATTTCTGCCACCCCTGGGACCACCACAGTCCCTGAGACCACCACCACCATGGCTGAGAAAAGCACAGCCCCTGTCACCACCACGACCATCCCTGAGACCACCACCACCTTCTCTGGGACCACCACCACTGTGAGTGCGACCACCACGACACCTTGGACCAAAACAATGTTCCCTCAGACCACCAGCACCACACCTGAGATAACCACGACCCCTGCCACCACCAGCCCAGAGACCACCGCCCCCTCTGGGATCACCACCTCCTCCCCTGGCACCACCCCACCCATCCCAGAGACCACCACCACAATGTCAGGGACCACCCTGACCATCCCTGAGACCACATTCCCCAAGACCACCAGCCCTGAGACCATTTCTGCCACCCCTGGGACCACCACAGTCCCTGAGACCACCACCATAAGTGGGAACACAACGACATTCCCTTGGACCACCGTCCCTGAGACCACCACAACCCCTGGCACCACCACAACATTCCCTGTGACCACCAGTCCTGGGACCACCACCCCCTCTGGGACCACCACCTCAACCCCTGGGACAAACACCACCCCTGAGACAACAACGTTCCCTGGGACCACCACGACCCCTGGGACCACCAGTACAATGTCAGGGACCACCCTGACCATCCCTGAGACCACCTTCCCCAAGACCACCAGCACAACCCCTGAGGCCACCACCAGCCCTGTGACCATTTCTGCCACCACTGGGACCACCACAGTCCCTGAGACCACCTTGTCTGAGACCACCACCACCATGGCTGAGAAAAGCACGGCCCCTGTCGCCACCACGACCATCCCTGAGACCACCACCACCCCCTCTGGGACCACCACCACTGTGAGTGGGACCACCACGACACCTTGGACCACGACAGTGTTCCCTGAGACCACCAGCACCACACCTGAGACAACCACGACCCCTGCCACCACCAGCCCAGAGACCACCACCACATTCCCAGAGACCACCACCACATTCCCTGGGACCACCACCCCTGTGACCTCCACCACCAAAATCAGTGGGGCCACAACACCTGGGACCACCACCATCCCTGAGACCATCATCCCTAAGACCACCACCACAGCAAGTGGGACCACCACGACATTCCCTGGGACCACCACCATTGGTGGTACCACAACTACAGCTGGGACCACCGTCCCAGGGACTGACAGTGTCCTGTGGACCACCACCAGCCCTGAGACCGTTTCTGCCACCACTGGCACCACCAGAGCCCCTGGCACCACCTTGTCTGAGACCTCCACCACAGCGAGGGGGACCACCACGACCCCTGGGACCACCACCATGAATGAGACCACAACTCCATCTGGGACCACCACCACATTTTCTGTAACCGCCGCAACTCCTGGCAGCACCACAACATTCCCTGAGACCACCAGCACCATCCCTGAGACCACTTCCACCGCCCCTGGCACCACCACAATCCCTGAGACAACCACCACCTTGTCTGAGACCACCACCACCACAGCAAGTGGAACCACCATCTCCCTTGTGACCACCACAACACCCCCCGAGACCACCCTCCCTGAAACCACCAGCACCGTGCCTGAGAAAACCACAGCCCCTGTCTCCACCACGACCATCCCTGAGACCACCACCCCAAATGGGAACACCACATCAACATTCCCTGGGACCATTTCTGCCACCCCTGGGACCACCACAGTCCACGAGACCACCACCACCTCTGAGACCACCACCACCATAAGTGGGACCTCCATGACTCCTGGGACCTCCATGACATTTCCTGGGACCACCTCCACCACCATGCCTGAGACAAGCAGAACCCGTGAAACCACCATGACCACCCCTGGGACCACCACCACCACTCCTGGGATCACCACCTCCATCTCTGAGACCACCACCACCACTTCTGGGACCACGACCACCACTTCTGGGACCACCACTACCATCCCTGTGACCACCAACACCACTGGGACCACCACCTCTGGGACCACCACCACCACCACTGGGATGAACACCACCACTCCTGGGACCACCACCACCACTCCTGGGACCACGATCACCACCCCTGGGACCACCACCACCACTCCTGGGACCACCACCACCATTGTTGTGACCACCACCACCACTCCTGAGACCACCACCTCCATCTCTGAGACCACCACCACCAAACCTGGGACCACCGCCACCAACCCTGGGACCACGACCACCACCCCTGAGACCACCACCACCACCGGGACCACTATTCCTGGGAACACAACCCCTGGGATGAACACCACCACTCCTGGGAACACAACCACCACCCCTGTGACCATTACCACCACTCCTGTGACCACGACCACCACTCGTGGGACCACCACGACGACCACTGGGACCATCACCACCACCACTGGGACCACCACCACCACTCCTGGGACGAGTGCTCCTGGGACCACCACCCCTGGGATGAACACCAAGACTCCTGGGACCACCACCACCACTGGGACCACCACAAGCCCAGGGATGAACACCACCATCCCTGGGACCACCACCACCACTCCTGTGACCACCACCACCACTCGTGTGACCACTACCACCACCCATGAGATGACCACCTCCACTCCTGGGACGACCACCACCATCCCTGTGACCACCACGATTGGGACCACCGGAACCTTCCCTGTGACCACTACCACCTCTGAGACCACCACCACCACAACTGAGACCACAGCCCCTGGGATGAACACCACCACTCCTGTGACCACCACCACCAATCCTGAGACGATGACCACCAATCCTGGGTCGACCACAACTCCTGGGACCACCACCACTTTTGAGACCACCACCACCACCCCTGGGACCACCACCACCACTTCTGGGACCACCACCACAACCCCTGGGACCATCAGAACCTTCCCTGTGACCACCACCACCTCTGAGACCACCACTTCCACCTTTGAGATCACCACCACCACTCCTGAAACCACCACCACTTCTGGGACCACTGTTCCTGGGATGAACACCACGAGTCCTGGGACCACCACAACTCCTGAGACCACCACAACTCCTGAGACCACCACAACTCCTGAGACCACCACCACTGGGACCACCAACACCATTCCTGTGACCACCGGCACTCCTGGGACCACGATCACCACTCCTGGGACCACCACCACCATCCCTGTGACCACCACCACCACCCTTGGGACCAGCAGAACCTTCCCTGTGACCACCACCACCTCTGAGACCACCACCACCTTTCCTGGGACCATGACCACCACTTCTGGGACCACCACCACCATCCTTGTGACAAACACCACCACCCTTGGGACCACCACGGCCACCCCTTGGACCACCACTCCTGGGATGAACACCACGACCTCTGTGACGACCACCACCACCCCTGGGACCATCACCACTCCTTGGACCACGACCACCACAGGGGACACCACCACCACTCCTGGGACCACCACCACCAACAACCCTGGGACCACAACCACCAATCGTGGGACCACCACCACCAGCAATTCTGGGACCACCACCACCACTCGTGGGACCACAAACAACAGCAATTCTGGGACCACCACGACCACTGGGACCACCACCAACACTCCTGTGACCATCACCACCACCCCTGGGATGAACACCACGACTCCTGGGACCACCACCATGCTTGGGACCACCACAAACCCCGGGAAGAACATCACCATCCCTGGAACCATGACTGCCACTCCTGAGACAACAACCACTCCTGGGACCACCAGAACTTTCCCTGTGACCACCACAACCTCTGAGACCACCACCACCACTCCTGGGACCATCACCAGCACTCGTGGGACCACCACCACCACCCTTGGGACGACCACAACAACCCCTGGGATCACCACCACCACTCCTTGGACCACCACCACCACAGGGACCACCACAACCACTCCTGAGACCACCACCACCACTCCTGTGACAACCACCACCACCACTGGGACCACCAGAACCCTCCCTGTGACCACCACCACCTCTGAGACCACCACCTCCACTCCTGTCACCATCACCACCACTCGTGGGACTACCACTCCTGGGATGAACACCACCACCCCTGAGACCACCACAACTCCTGAGAGCACCACCACGCTTGGGACCACCACAACCCCTGGGATGGACATCACCATCCCTGGGACCATGACCACCATCCCTGGGACCACCACCACCACTCCTGAGACAACCACCACCACTCCTGGGACCACAGCCCCTGGGATGAACACCACGACTTCTGTGACCACGACAACCCCTGGGACAAACACCACCACTCTTGGGCCCACCACCACCATCCCTGTGACCACCACCACCACTCCTGGGACCACCACCACCACTCCTGGGACCACCACCACTCCTGTGACCATGACCACCACTCCTCAAACCACCACCACCATAGGGACCGCCACCCCTGGGATGAACACCACGACTCCTGGGACCACCACAACTCCTGAGAGCATCACCACGCTTGGGACCACCACAACCCCTGGGATGAACACCAGCATCCCTGTGACCACGACCACCACTCCTGGGACCATCACCACCACTCGTGGGACCACCACCACCACCCTTGGGACGACCACCACAACCCCTGGGACCACCACCACCACCCCTGGGACCACCACCACCACAGGGACCACCACAACCACTCCTGAGACCACCACCACCACCACTGGGATGAACACCACGACCCCTGTGACTACCACCACCATCCCTGGGACCACCACCACCACACCTGGGACCACAACCACCACTCCTGAGACAACAACCACTCCTGTGACCATCACCACCATCCCTGTGACCATCACCACCTCTCCTGAGACCACAACCACCCCTGGGACCACCACCCCTGGGATGAACACCACGACTCCTGGGACCACCACAACTCCTGAGAGCACCACCACGCTTGGGACCACCACAACCCCTGGGATGAACACCACCATCCCTGGGACCACCACCACCACTCCTGAGACAACCACCACCACTTCTGGGACCACAGCCCCTGGAATGAACACCACGACTCCTGTGACCACCACAACCCCTGGGACAAACACCACTACTCTTGGGCCCACCACCACCATCCCAGTGACCATCACCACCACTCCTGAGACCACAATCACCACCCCTGGGACCACCACCACCACTCCTGAGACCACCACCTCCATCTCTGAGACCACCACCACCAAACCTGGGACCACCGCCACCAACCCTGGGACCACGACCACCACCCCTGAGACCACCACCACCACCGGGACCACTATTCCTGGGAACACCACCCCTGGGATGAACACCACGACTCCTGGGACCACCACAACTCCTGAGACCACCACCACCACTCCTGAGATCACGACCACCACACCTGGGACCACCACAAACACTCGTGGGACCACTACCACCACCGCTGGGACAACCACCACCATCCCTGGGACCATCACCACTCCTGAGATCATCACAACCACTCCTGTGACCACGACAACCACTCCTGGGACCACCACCACCATCCTTGTGACAAACACCACCACCCATGGGACCACCACGGCCACCCCTTGGACCACCACTCCTGGGATGAACACCACGACCTCTGTGACAACCACCACCACCCCTGGGACCACCACCACTCCTTGGACCACGACCACCACAGGGGCCACCACCACCACTCGTGGGACCACCACCACAACCCCTGGGACCACCGGAACCTTCCCTGTGACCACCACCACCTCTGAGACCACCACCACAACTCCTGAGAGCACCACCACGCTTGGGACCACCACAACCCCTGGGATGAACACCACCACTCCTGGGACCACCACCACCACTCCTGGGACCACCACCACCAGCAATTCTGCGACCACCACCACCACTGGGACTACCACCAACACTCCTGTGACCATCACCACCACCCCTGGGATGAACACCACGACTCCTGGGACCACCACAACTCCTGAGAGCACCACCACGCTTGGGACCACCATAAACCCTGGGAAGAACATCACCATCCCTGGGACCACGACCACCACTCCTGAGACCACCACCACTCCTGAGACCACCACCACCACTCCTGTCACCATCACCACCACTCGTGGGACTACCACTCCTGGGATGAACACCACCACCACTGGGACCACCACCACCATCCCTGTGACCACCACCACTCTTGAGACCAACACCTCCATTTCTGGGACCACCACGACCACTCCTTTGACCACCACCACCACTCCTGAGACCAGGACCACCACTTCTGGGACCACCACTACCACCCCTGGGACCACAGTTCCTGGGACCACCACCCCTGGGATGAACACCACCACCCCTGAGACCACCACAACTCCTGAGAGCACCACCATGCTTGGGACCACCACAACCCCTGGGATGAACACCAGCATCCCTGTGACCACGACCACCACTCCTGGGACCATCACCACCACTCGTGGGACCACCACCACCACCCTTGGGACGACCACAACAACCCCTGGGACCACCACCACCACCCCTGGGACCACCACCACCACAGGGACCACCACAACCAGTCCTGAGACCACCACCACCACCACTGGGATGAACACCACGACCCCTGTGACTACCACCACACCTGGGACCACAACCACCACTCCTGAGACAACAACCACTCCTGTGACCATCACCACCATCCCTGTGACCATCACCACCTCTCCTGAGACCACGACCACCCCTGGGACCACCACCCCTGGGATGAACACCACGACTCCTGGGACCACCACAACTCCTGAGAGCACCACCACGCTTGGGACCACCACAACCCCTGGGATGAACATCACCATCCCTGGGACCACCACCACCACTCCTGAGACCACCACCACTCCTGGGACAATCACCACCCCTCGTGGGAAAACCACCACCACCCCTGGGACCACCACCACCACTCCTGGGACCACCACCACCACAGGGACCACCACCACCACTCCTGAGACCACCACCACCACTCCTGTGACCACCACCACCACCACTGGGACCACCAGAACCCTCCCTGTGACCACCACCACCTCTGAGACCACCACCTCCACTCCTGTCACCATCACCACCACTCCTGGGATGAACACCACCACCACTGGGACCACCACCACTCTTGAGACCAACACCACCATTTCTGGCACCACCATGACCACTCCTTTGACCACCACCACCACTCCTGAGACCACGACCACCACTTCTGGGACCACCACTACCACCCCTGGGACCACTGTTCCTGGGACCACCACCCCTGGGATGAACACCACGACTCCTGGGACCACCACAACTCCTGAGAGCACCACCATGCTTGGGACCACCACAACCCCTGGGATGAACACCACCATCCCTGGGACCACCACCACCACCCTTGGGACCACCAGAACCCTCCCTGTGACCACCCCCACCTCTGAGACCACCACCACCTTTCCTGGGACCATCACCATCACTGGTGGGACCACCACTCCTGGGATGAACACCACAGCCCCTGTGACTACCACCACCATCCCTGGGACCACCACCACCACTCCTGAGACAACGACCACCACTCCTGGAATGACGACCACCACTTCTGAGACGACCACCACAACTCCTGGGACCACCAGAACCTTCCCTGCGACCACCACCACCTCTGAGACCACCACCTCCACCTCTGAGACCACCACCACCACTCCTGGGACCACAGCCCCTGGGATGAACACCACGACTCCTGTGACCACCACAACCCCTGGGACAAACACCACCACTCTTGGGCCCACCACCGCCATCCCTGGGACCACCACCACCACTCCTGGGACCACCACCACTCCTGTGACCATGACCACCACTCCTCAAACCACCACCACCATAGGGACCACCACCCCTGGGATGAACACCACGACTCATGGGACCACCACAACTCCTGAGAGCACCACCATGCTTGGGACCACCACAACCCCTGGGATGAACACCAGCATCCCTGTGACCACGACCACCACTCCTGGGACCATCACCACCACACTTGGGACGACCACAACAACCCCTGGGACCACCACCACCACAGGGACCACCACAACCAGTCCTGAGACCACCACCACCTCTCGTGGGACCACCACCACCACACTTGGGACAACCACCACCACAGGGACCACCACCACCACAGGGACCACCACAACCAGTCCTAAGACCACCACCACCTCTCGTGGGACCACCACCACCACACTTGGGACAACCACCACCACAGGGACCACCACCACCACTCGTGGGACCACCAGCACCCTCCCTATGACCACCACCACCTCTGAGACCACCACCTCCACTCCTGTCACCATCACCACTACTTCTGGGACCACCTCTCCTGGGATGAACACCACCACCACTGGGACCACCACCACCATCCCTGTGACCACCACCACCCCTGAGACCAACACCACCATTTCTGGGACCACCACGACCACTCCTTTGACCACCACGACCACACCTGGGACCAGGACCACCACTCCTGGGACCACGACCACGACTTCTGGGAACACCTCCACCACTGGGACCACCACCACCACTTCTGGGACCACCACCACCACCCCGTGGACCACCACCACCCCTGGGACCACCACCACCACACCTGGGACCACCACCACCACTCCTGCGACCACCACCACTCCTGTGACCATGACCACCACTCCTCAAACCACCACCACCATAGGGACCACCACCACCACCCCTGGGACCATCACCTCTCCTGAGACCACCACCACCCTTGGGAGCACCACAACCCCTGGGATGAACACCAGCATCCCTGTGACCACGACCACCACTCCTGGGACCACCACCACCACTCATGAGACCACTACCATCACCCCTGGGATGAACACCACCACACCTGAGACCACCACGACCACCCCTGGGACCACCACTCCTGGGATGAACACTACGACCCCTGTGACTACCACCACCACTCTTGGGACCACCAACATCACACCTGGGACCACCACCACCATCCCTGGGACCACCACCACGACGTGGATGAACACCACCACTCCTGAGACCACCACTCCTAGGATGAACACCACGACCCCTGTGACTACCACCACCACACCTGGGACCACCACCACCACTCCTGTGACCACCACCACCACTCCTGGGACCACAACCACCACTCTTGAGACAACAACCACTCCTGTGACCATCACCACCATCCCTGTGACCATCACCACCACTCCTGAGACCACAACCACCCCTGGGACCGCCACCCCTGGGATGAACACCACGACTCCTGGGACCACCACAACTCCTGAGAGCACCACCACGCTTGGGACCACCACAACCCCTGGGATGAACATCACCACTCATGGGACCATCACCACCACTCGTGGGACCACCACCACCATCCTTGGGACGACCACAACAACCCCTGGGACCACCACCACCACTCCTGTGACCACCACCACCACTCTTGGGACCACAACCCCTGGGACCAAAACCCCTGGGACCACTACTCCTGAGACCACCACCACCACTCCTGAGACCACCACCACCACTTCTGGGACCACCACCACCACCCCTGGGACCACTGTTCCTGGGACCACCACCCCTGGGATGAACACCACCACCACTGGGACCACCACCACCTCCACATCTGAGACCACCACCACCACTCCTGGGACAACTATTCCTGGGACCACAATCCCTGGGACCACCACCACTACTCTTGGGACCACCACCACTCCTGAGACCACCACCACTCCTGGGACCACGACCACGACTCCTGGGACCACCACCACCACTCCTGGGACAACCACCACTCCTATAACCATAACCACCACCCCTGGGACCACCACCACCACTCTTGGGACCACCACCACCATCCCTGTGACCTCCACCCCCACTACTGGGACCACGACCATCACTCCTGAGTCCACCACCACCACTCCTGAGACCACCACCACTACTGAGACCACCACCACCATTTCTGTGACATCCACCACCACCACTTCTGGGATGACCACCAGCACCCCGGGGATGAACACCACGACTCCTGGAAGCACCACCACGACTCCTGGGACCATCACCTCTCCTGGGACCACCACCTCCACTCCTGGGACCACCACCACCAGCTCTGGGAAAACCACCACCACTCCTGGGACCACCACCACTACTTGGATCACCACCACCACCCTTGGGACGACCAGAACCTTCCCTGTGACCACCACCACCTCTGAGATCACCACCTCCACCCCTGGGACCACAACCCCTGGGACCACCACCACCAGTCCTGAGACCACCACCACCACTTCTGGGACCACCACCACCAGTCCTGGGACGAGTGTTCCTGGGACCGTCACCCCTGGGATGAACACCATGACTCCTGGGACCACCACAACTTTTGAGACCACCACCATGCTTGGGACCACCACAACCCCTGGGATGAACACCAACATCCCTGGGACCACCACCACCACCCCTGGGACCATCACCACCATCCCTGTGACCATCACCACCACTCCTGAGACCACGACCACCCCTGGGACCACCACCCCTGGGATGAACGCCACGACTCCTGGGACCACCACAACTTTTGAGACCACCACCACTCTTGGGACCACCACAACCCCTGGGATGACCACCACCATCCCTGGGACCACCACCACCACCCCTGGGACCACCACCACTCCTGTGACCATCACCACCACTCCTGAGACCACGACCACCACTCATGGGACCGCCACCACCATTCCTGAGACCATCACCACCACCCCTGGGACCACAACCACCACTGGGACCACCACCACCACCCTTGGGACCACCAGAACCTTCGCTGTGACCACCACCATTTCTGAGACCACCACCACCACCCCTCGGACCACCACCACTCCTGTGACCTCCACCACCACCCCTGGGACCATGACCACCACTTCTGGGACCACCACCACCATTCCTGGGAACACTGTTCCTGGGACCACTACCCCTGGGATGAACACCACCACCCCTGGGACCACCAAAACTCCTGAGAGCACCACCATGACTCCTGAGACCACCAGAACCTTCCCTGTGACCAGCACCACCTCTGAGACCACCACCTCTACCTCTGAAATCACCACCTCCACCCCTGGGACCACAACCCCTGGGACCACCACCACCACTCGTGGGACCACGACCACCACTCCTATGACCATCACCACCACTCCTGGGACCACCACCACCACTGGGACCACCACCACCACTCCTGAGACCACAAACGCCACTTCTGGGACCATCACCACCCTTGGGAACACCACCATCCCTGTGACCCCCACCCCTTGGACCACCACCACCACTCCTGGCACGAGTGTTTCTGGGACCACCACTCCTGGGATGAACACCACGACTCCTGGGACCACCACAACTTATGAGACCACCACCACGCTTGGGACCACCACAACCCCTGGGATGAACACCACCATCCCTGGGACCACCACCACCACTCCTGAGACCACCACCACCACTTCTGGGACCACCACCACCACTCCTGAGACCACCAGAACATTCCCTGTGACCACCACCACCTCTGAGACCACCACCTCCACCTCTGAGATCACCACCACCAGCCCTGGGACCACCACCACCGCTCCTGAGACCACCACCACCATTTCTGGGACCACCACCCCCACTCCTGGGACCACCACAACTTCTGAGACCACGACCACCACTCCTGGGACCACCACTCCTGGGATGAACACCACTACTCCTGGGACCACCACCATCACTCCTGGGACCACCACAACCCTTGGGACCACCACCTCCAACCGTACATCCACCATTACCACCACCACGCCTAGTACCACCAGCACCACCCCTCGGGCCACCACCACCCCACTTAGAACCACCAGCACCACCCCTAGGACCACCACCGCCCCACCAAGGACCACCAGCACCACCCTTAGAACCACCACCGCCCCACCAAGGACCACCAGCACCACCCCTAGGACCACCACCGCCCCACCAAGGACCACCAGCACCACCCCTAGGACCACCACTGCCCCACCAAGGACCACCAGCACCACCCTTAGAACCACCACAACCACCACCACGACCACGACCACGACCACCACCGCTAGGACCACCACCACTCCAGGTACTCCCCACCCCTCCTCCGTCCCTGCCCCATCCCCAGGTGTCCCCTCCGGCTCCTTTTCCCACCTCCTTCCCTTCCAGGCACCTGCAACAACGGCGGCACCTGGACCAACGGCCACTGCCAGTGTCCCCCGGGCTTCACCGGGGACAGGTGTGACAACGTCAGGGACACCATCGAAACCCACGCCGGTAGGAATTCCGTGTTATTTTGGGGATTTTTCCAGCGCTGGGATAAGATCTGAGCAGGTGAGGAGGATCTGGAGGGGTTCTCCAGGTGAGGGACAGGTGTGATGGCATCCGGGACACCACCCAAACTCACACCAGTAGGAATTCCATAATTTTTTTGGGATTTGTCCAGCACTGGGATAATCTCTGACCAGGTGAGGAGGATCTGGAGGGGTTCTCCAGGTGAGGGTCAACCAGGTGTGATGACATCCGGGACACCACCCAAACTCACACCAGTAGGAATTCCATAATTTTTTTGGGATTCCTCCAATGCTGGGATGAGATCTGAGCAGGTGAGGAGGATCTGGAGGGGTTCTCCAGGTGAGGGACAGGTGTGACAATGTAAGAGCCACCATCTAAACCCCCACCAGTGGAATTCCATAATTTTTGGGGGATTCCTCCAATGCTGGGATAAGCTCTGACCAGGTGAGGAGGATCTGGAGGGGTTCTCCAGGTGAGGGACAGGTGTGATGATGTCAGAGACACCACCCAAACTCGCACCAGTAGGAATTCCGTGTTATTTTGGGGATTCCTCCAATGCTGGGATAAGCTCTGAGCAGGTGAGGAGGATCTGGAGGGGTTCTCCAGGTGAGGGTCAACCAGGTGTGACCCCATCCCAAAGAACCTCCTCTCTAAAGGTGTCAGGGTCTCTCAGGACCCTAAAATTTGGGAGGAGGTTATGGTTCCACCAGGCCCCGCCCACTGAGGTGCAGAACCCACCTGAGATTCCCACTCGGAAATTTCGGGGCGTGGGGCAGGACCCAGCTCCAAACCTGCTCAGCAGGACCAGGATCCACCTGGGAGGACCAGGTGGGAATTTTGGGAGGTGGGACACGGCCCAGCCTGGTTCTCCTGGATCCTTCACGAGTTCATGGGATCTCAGGAGGGATTTCGGGGTCCCACCTGCCCGGAAAGGTCCCCGTGCCTCACCCCCCTCACGGCCTGGCTTTGGACATCCCCAGAGACCAACGGGACGGTGCAGGTGGAGCTGAGGGTCACCAACAGGGACTTCACCGAGGAGCTCGAGGACCCCGCCTCGCCCACCTACATCGAGTTCGTCCAGGACTTCACCAAGCAGGTAAAGGGGACACGAGGCCCTCACCTGGTGAGGACCCACCCATCCCGCCTGGAGAGCACCTGGATCCATCCCCAGTTCTTCAGGTCCTTGCCTGGTGCTCTTCAGGATGGATTTTTTTGGGGAAACACCCAAAATTTGGGACACCCAGGTGGGCATGGACCCACCCATCCCACCTGGGGTCAGGATCTACCTGGTGGAGCAACCTGGATCCATCCCAAGCTCTCCAGGTCCTTGCCTGGTGTTCTCCGGGTCCACCAGGATGGATTTTTTTGGGGGAACACCCAAAATTTTGGACACCCAGGTGGGCATGGACCCACCTGTCCCACCTGGAGAGCACCTGGATCCATCCCAAGTTCTCCAGGTCCTTGCCTGGTGTTCTTCAGGATGGATTTTTTGGGGTAACACCCAAAATTTGGGAGATCCATGAGGGCACGGACCCACCCATCCCGCCTGGAGAGCACCTGGATGCATCCCAAGCTCTCCAAGTTCTTGTGTGGTGTTCCCTGGGATGAATTTTTTGGGGTGGAACACCCAAAATTTGGGACACCCAGGTGGGCATGGACCCACCCGTCCCACCTGGCGACACCTTCCCTTGCAGATGGACGTGGTCTACGCCGACCTCGAGGGCTACAAGGGCATCCAGGTGCACCGGCTCAGGTGAGCGCCGGGGTCACCGGGACGGGGTTTTCGGGGCGGTTCCACGGGGACAAGGACGCTGGGATGGTGACGGCGGCGGCGTTTTCCAGGCGCGGCAGCGTGGTGGTGGATCACACCGTCATCGTGTCCCTGCTGGTGACCACCCAGAGCCAGGAGAAGCTCCAGAACATCACGGCCAACGTCCAGCACAGGATCGAGGCGGCGGCCACGCAGTTCAACTGCACCAACGGTACCTCGTCGCCTCCCCCGTGGTTTTAAAGGGGTTAAAACGTTCCTAAAAATCCCCGGAATTGTGAAAAACGGATTCGGGGGAGGAGGAAAAATGGGTTGGGCCGGGATAGGGCCGGGAATGGGAACCAAAAATGCTCAGGGCCCGGAAATAAAGGTTGGGTTTTGTGTTTATTAGATTGAGTGGAACTGCGCCTGCGTAATCATTGTGTAATTAATGATGTGGCTGTTAATTGAGATGATTATTTGGTGATTGGATGTGGTTATTACATGAACAACTGTGAGAAACGATGTTTGGGAGGGGCTGATGGGAACTCCAGGAATTCACGTTTGGATGAGATCAATTTCTACAATAGAGCAATGTGAGTTTAAAAATTAATATATATAATATAGTAATGAGATTGTATATATTATACATAATATATATTATATTTTTATTAAATCTAGAATGTATATTATATATATTATATTTTATTACATATGTAATATATAATAGATGTATTATGTATTATATATTATATATTATATATTATATAATATCTATATTATATATTATATATTATGTATTATATATTATATATAATGTATTCTATAAAATAATATATAATATTATATAATACATATAATATATATAACAATATGTATATGTAAAAAATATAATACATAATAATGTAATTATATATAATATATATTACATATAAAATATATATTATGTATCTTATATATAATATAATTATATATTATATTGTATAATAGATCTATAATAATATATATTATATATAATATATATTATATATATTTATATATATTTAAAGTAATATATTTTTATATGTTATATATTATATATATATTTGTTTTATATATTTATATATTTAAATATTATACATAGTTCTTCTTATTTTTATATATTTATATAGAATACATAACGAAAGGGTAATAAAAACATTTCCATTCCGAGCGGACACGTGGGGGTCAGATTTGGGTCTGTACCCACGTGATCAGTCTCTGATTCTGCTGACACCCCCCTGAGCGAGGGGTGGGGACAACCAGGGGGTGGGGGGACACCATCCCACCCACCCCAGACGCCCCCAGAGGGGGCCACCAAAATTCGACCTCCCTTTTCAGGTGACCTGTGCTTCAACTCCTCCGAGGTGGTCATCTCCAACAGCTCGCTGGAATTCGATGAAGACGGTGAGCGGATGAAGGGGAGGATCCGCCCGGGTTTGGGGGATCCACTCGGGTTTGGGGGTCCACCTTGGTTTGAGGGATTCATCCAGGGTTTGGGGGATCCGCCCAGCTTTAGGAGATCCACCGGGGTTTGTGGGATCCACCTTGGTTTGGAGGATCCACCCGGGTTTGGGAGATCCACTCGGGTTTGGGGGGTCCACCTTGGTTTGGGGGATCCACCCGGATTTGGGAGATCCACTCGGGTTTGGGGGGTCCACCTTGGTTTGGGAGATCCACCTGGGTTTAGAGGATCCACCCGAATTTGGGGTCTCCACCCGGGTTTGGGGGATCCACCCAGGTTTGGACGTTCCCCATGGTTTTGGGAGATCCACCTGCGTTTGGGAGATCTAACTGGGTTTGGGGGGGTCCACCTGGGTTTTGAGGATCCACCCGGATTTGGGGTCTCCACCCAGGTTTGGGGTCTCCAGAGCCCACCCCAAGCTGACCTCTCTGTCCCACCCCCAGCCTACTGCTGGAGCCAAGCGCCTGAGGGCTACCAGGAGTTCTTCTTCCCCAACCTGACGAGCTCCGGGTTGTCCTGCATGTCCAACTGCACCCCGGACACGGCCAGCACCATCGACTGCCACCGCGGCACCTGCCACATCACCCGCGCAGGTCCACAGTGCTTGTAAGGGCTGGAGGACGTTCATCCTCCTCCTCAAAGCTGTCCCACGTGGATCCAACCTTCTGGTGGAGCTCCGTGGTCGTGTCCGAGCTGTTTTCTGCTTGGAAATGGGTCAAGGATCATCAGGGTCAGAACAGGGTCTTGGTCCAACCTTCTGATGGATCTCCATAATCACGTCCGAGCTGTTTTCTGCATGGAAATGAGTTAGGGATTGTCAAGGGGGGAGCAGGGTCTTGGTCCAACCTTCTGGTGGATCTCCGTGGTCACGCCCGAGCTGTTTTCTGCTTGGAAATGGGTTAGGAATTGTCAGGGCTGGAGCAAGGTCTTGGTCCACACGGATCCAACCTTCTGGTGGATCTCCAGAATTCTTAACTGAGCTCCTTTGTGTTTGGAAATGAGTCAAAAATCATCAGGGTTGGAGCAGATTCTTGGTCCACATGGTGGACCTTCATGGTCAGGTCCAAGCTGTTTTCTGCATGGAAATGGGTCAAGAATCATCAGGGTTGGAGCAGGGTCTTGGTCCACATGGATCCAACTTTCTGGTGGATCTCCAGGATCCTTTCTGAGCTCCTTTGTTCATGGAAATGGGTCAAGGATCATCAAGGTTGGAGCAGGGTCTTGGTCCACGTGGATCCAACCCTCTGGTGTAACTCCAGGCCCACCTCCGAGGTTTCCTCTGCAGAACAAGAGGTCCAAAGTCACCGAGGTTTGGTGCAGGGTCTTCCTCTGCATGGACCCAACCCCTGTGATGGACCTTCATGGTCATCTCCAGGGTGAAACCCGCGAGGTGGAGCCTTCCAGCAGGGCTTGAGGCTGCAGAGATGGGCTTGGGGTGGGTGAAGTTTCTCCTGGGGGTCCCAGAAGCTTTGGGTTGACCCTCTTTGTTGTCCCCCCTCCCCACCAGCTGCGACGACACCCACCTGTACTGGTACCAAGGTGACCGCTGCACGTCGCGGGTCAGCAAGCTGGCCGTGGGCATGGGGCTGGCCGTGGCCATCCTGGTCGTCGTGGTGGCCGTCCTCTCCGTCTTCCTCTTCCGAGCTCGGAGATCCGGGTCCTTCACCACGTGAGAGGGGACAGGTTTTGGGGAAGGGTCTCCTTTGGTGGGGGGTGGGACATCTCGTTGGGTCGTTGGTGTCCATGATGTTCCTCATCCTCAATGAGGTCCTGGGGGTCGTAGGGGGGGTTTGGTCCTTTGTGGGGTGGTGGAGGAGCTCGGGGGGGGTCCAGGCGGGGATGGACCCCCCGATGGTGACCCCCCAAACCCCCTGCCCCGTCCCCAGGGCCGAGCAGAAGGTGATGGAGAGTTGGTACCACAACACCAGCGAGGAGTGGGACCCTCAAGGAGGCTTCACCTTCCGGAACAAAGGTGGGCGTGGAGTGGGTGGGGAGGGGTCTCTGGTGACCCCACGGCAGTGGTGGGGTTGGTTTGGGACCTCCATCCCCACCACAAGACCCCTGACTGAAGCCGCCTGTCCCACAGGAGCCCAGCTGGAGGGTGACCATGCAGTCAACCTCGAGGCCGTGGACACGGAGGTGCCGGTGAGTTCCTGCCGCGGTGGTGGTGGGGCAGGGGGGACACCCCGGATGGTCCTGACACCCCGTTTCTCCAACAGATCCAAATCCCGCGGCCGCAGAAGGTCATGACGAGGTTCTGAGACACGGCGGGGTGGGGAGCGCTGCGGTGATTTCCACCACCAGAACCTCACCATCATCATCATCATCATCACCATCACCATCATCATCATCATTATCATCATCATCATCGTCGTTATCATCATCATCATCATCACCATCAACGTCAACCTCATCATGATCAATCTGATCACCATCAACATGATTTGCATTGAGATCTTCATCATCATCATCATCATCATCATCATCATTGTCACCTACATCACCATCATCACCATCATCATCATCGTCGTCGTCATCGTCATCAGTGTCATCACCATCAACATGATTATCACCGTAACATCAACCTCATCATGATCAACCTGATCACCATCAACATGATCGGCATTGAAATCTTCATCATCATCATCATCCTCACTGTCATTGTCACCGACATCAGTGTCATCACCATCAACATCATCGTCACCATCAACGTCAACATCATGATGGACCTAATCACCATCAACATGATCAGCATTGGAATCTTCATCATCACCATCATCATCATTGTCACTGACACCAACTTCATCATCATCATGATCATTGCGATCAACCTGATCACCATCAACATGATCAACATCAAAATCTTCTTCATCATCACCATCACCGTCATTTTTATCACCACCATGATCACCATCACCATCACCATCATCACCATCAGCATCATCATGATCCACATGATCGCCATCAACCTGATCAACATCAAAATCTTCGTCGTCACCTCCGTCATTATTATCACCGCCATGATCACCGTCATCATCATCACCATCATCCCCATCACCAACCCCACGGAAGGAGATCTCCACCAGCCCTGCAGGACAGCCTGGACCTTCTCCTTGGGGGGCACCTTGACCCCCCTGCCCTCGTCTTCATCCTCTCCCTGTACCCCTCATCCTCCTCCTGTGAGCACTTTTGGGGTCGTGACCCCGGCTATGGGTCACGACCCCACTTTTTAGGATGTGACCTCACCTCCAGCAGCACTTTTGGGTCCTGACCCCACCTGAAAGGTCATGTCCCCACCTCTAAGGTCACGTCCCCACCTCCAAGGTCACGTCCCCCCCTCCCTCCCTCCCCAGATTCAAGGGTGAGGATCCCCCCCACCCAAAAAAGGGGGCTGGACCCTCTGGTTCTTAATGAAGTCACTCAAACGTCTCTGGTGTTACTGGTTTGTACTGGGACAACCCTGGTGACGGCCTGGGGAGGGGACAAGCGTCCCTGACCGCTCTTTTGGAGTTATTTTTGGGGGTGACATGTGGGACCTGCTCCCACAGGGGCCACTCCCACCGCATACCAGCACCTGCCAGGTGTGTTTGAGGCCACACCTGGCCACACCTCCGGGTATTCGGGACTTTGGTCCCCGTTCCCGGCTCCGGCTGCCAAGAAATGTGGAAACAAAAGTCATAAAACTGTTGATTTTAGCCCTGGGTGGGTGAGGAGGGAATTGGCCGAGGGCCAAGAGATAACACGTGAGGAGGACGTGTCCTCCTGCCTGATCCGTGACGTGGGACAGCGTGGTGGGGTCGTGGTGGTCACGGTGGCTGGTGGTTCATGGAGGTCATGAGGTTGGGGCGGTCATGGGGGTCACGGGGTCATGGCGGTCATAGTGGTGAGGGTGGTGGTCATAGTGGGGGCGGGGAGCGTGGTCGTGGTGGTCAGTTGTCCACCTTGGGACCCCCTCAATGCCCCCCCCCACTCATGGGTGGCACCGCCTTGTCACCCCCTCAATGTCCCCATAACCAAGGGAGGGCACCACCTTGGGACCCCCTCAGTGTCCCCCTCACCCATGGGTGGCCCCGCCTTGTCACCCCATCAATGTGCCCCCCAACTCATGGGTGGCCCCGCCTTGTCGCCCCCTCAATGTCCCCCCTGACTCAAGGGTGGCCCCGCCTTGTCACCCCCTCAATGTCCCCCACAACCTTGTCACCCCCTCAACGTGCCCCCCAACTCATGGGTGGCCCCGCCTTGTCACCCCCTCAATGTCACCCATAACCAAGGGTGCCTCCGCCTTGTCACCCCCTCAGTGTCCCCCTCACCCAAGGGTGGCCCCGCCTTGTCACCCCCTCAATGTCCCCCCTGACTCAAGGGTGGCCCCGCCTTGTCACCCCCTCAATGTCCCCCACAACCTTGTCACCCCCTCAATGTCCCCCACTCATGGGTGGCACTGCCTTGTCACCCCCTCAATGTCCCCCCTCACCCAAGGGTGGTCCCACCTTGTCACCTCCTTAATGTGCCCCCCGACTTTGTCACCCCATCAATGTCCCCCAAAACCTTGTCAACCCCTCAGTGTCACTCCATAACCAAGGGTGGCCCCACCTTGTCACCCCCTCAATGTCCCCCACAACCTTGTCACCCCCTCAACGTGCCCCCCAACTCATGGGTGGCCCCGCCTTGTCACCCCCTCAATGTCACCCATAACCAAGGGTGGCCCCGCCTTGTCACCCCCTCAGTGTCCCCTGCTCCTTGTGCCACCAGAGCTGTCCCACCCCCTGCTCCCAGCCCTTTGTCCCCGTGGGAAGGAGCGGAGGAACCTCCAGGGTGAAGTTTCGTTCGTGACTGGGGACAAAGGCACGTTGTCCCACACACGTCACCCACCGAGGTCGGGGTGTCCAAAGGGCGCTTCCCCGATCCCTCAACAATTACCTCACCCCCAAGATTTTTGTTTTCCTCGTTTGGATTTGTTTTCCCTCGGATTTGTTTTCCCTTGGATTCGTGCCTTGTCCCCAGCCCAGACCTGGCCCCGTCACCTTGTGTCCCCAACAGGAAGCGAGCGGGTGGCAATAAAACTAAGAATATATTTAATTATAAATAGATACATGTGCAAACAGCTGCAAGGGGAGGAAGATTTCCCCATCCTCGTCACTCCCCATGTCCCTGTGTCCCTGTGTCACCTCCCCGCCACCCGTCCCCGTGTCCCCGTGTCCCCGTGTCCTGTCTCCGCTGGCTCTCAGGTGTCTCCACTCAGGGGAACCATGGTGGGTCTCTGGATGTGCATCTGGGGAGGAAGGAGAGAGGAGGATGATGATGGTGTGGAGGGGACAACAAAAGCGAGGACAACATCAGGGTCCCCCCGGGGGGACGTGTCACCCACCGTCATCGAGGTGTCCACCTTGTCCAGGTTGATGTTGGTGGCTCTGGGGGTCTCCATGTCTGTGGGGTGGGAGAAGAGGCGCCGTGGGGACCTCTGGGTGTCACAGAGACCTCCCTGTGCCCCATCCCCACCTCCATCGCCACCTCCATCCCCACCTCCATCCCCGTTACCTTCCCAGGTGGCCGCCAGGTTCTGCATGGCGAAGCCTTGGGACCCGTTCCAGTCGCCGTCTTCGCTGTCGTACAGCTCCGAGCGCGACCTCAGCTTGTTCCTGCGTGGTGGGACCCACAGCGATGAGGTCAGGACCCCCCCGGGACCCCCGTCGTGACCCCACGGTGACCCCACGGTGACCCCACGGTGACACATTTACCTGTACTCTTCCTTCTGCCTCCGAGATCTCAGCAGGACGATGGTGAAGACAGTGGTGACCACGACCAAGATGGCCACCGGCACGCCCACGCCCACGCCCACCTTGCTGACACGGGAGCTGCAGGCGCTGTCCTGGTACCAGAAGGCCGCCTGGTCCGAGCAGCTGTGGGAATGGTCACGGTGGTCATGGAGGGTCATCGTGGTCATCGTGATCATGGTGGTGAGGTCACCGTGGTCATGGGGGTCATGGTGGTGGGGTTGTCATGGGGGGTCTTGGGGATCATGGTGGTCATAGTGGTGGGGTCACCATGGTCATGGTGGTCATAGTGGTCATAGTAGTCGTGGGGGTCATAGTGGTGGGGTCCCTGTGGTCATGGGGGTCATGGTGGTGGGGTTGTCACGGGGGGGTTATGGGGGTTTTGGGGGTCATGGTGGTCATAGTGTCGTGGTCATGGTGGTCATTGTGGTCACCATGGTCATAGGGGTCATGGTGGTCATAGTGTCGTGGTCATGGTGGTCATGGTGGTCACCATGGTCATAGGGGTCATGGTGGTCATAGTGTCATGGTCATACTGGTCATGCTGGTCATGGTGGTCATGGTGGTCATAGTGTCGTGGTCATACTGGTCATGCTGGTCATGGTGGTCATGGGGGATTGCAGGTGTCATGGCGGTCATTGGGGTAATGGTGATCATAGTGGTCATGGCAGTGGGGTCACCATGGTGGTCACAGTAGTCATGGTGATGGGGTCACCATGGTCATGGAGGTCATGGTGGTAGGGTTGTCACGGACAGTTATGAAGGTCATGGGGGTCATGGGGGTCATGGGAGTGGTCATGGTGGTGATAGGAGCTGGGGTGGTTTGGTGTTGGGGTCATCATGAGGGTCATGGGAGTGGGGTGGTCACCACAATGGGGTTGTCATCGGGGTCATGGTGCTCATGGATGGTCATGGTGGTCATGGGAGGTGGGGTGGCTGCGGTATTGGGGTCATGGTGTTGGGGGTGGCCATGGCAATGAGGTGGTCACCGCTGTGATGTCACCACAGCAGCCACAGGAGTTGGGGATGGTCACGGAGATCACGAGTTAGGTGGTCACCACTGAGTTGTGAGGTTGTCACGGTGACCACGACAGTGGGCAGATCATGGGGACCATCACCATGAGAACCGTGAGATTCTGAGGGGGACACCACCCATTTTTGGGGGGGACAGGGTCCTCACTCGCACTGCGGCCCCGTCCTGGCCACGGAGCAGCTCCCGTAGACGCAGGGCAGAGGGTCCCTGTGGCGGCTGTTGCAGCGGGTGATGCAGATGACACCTGTGTCCGCCAGGTACGGGGTGTAGTAGGCTCGGAACTCCTCCTGGATGACTCTGTCACACGTACCTGAGGGTGGGGGACGCAGGACTCAGGTTTTGGGGTGCTCCAGAGGGTGGGCCACACCCCCAAACCCCCCACGGGGTTTCACTCACTTCCCGCCACCTCTTGCGCCCCGAAGTTGTTGACGGCGGTGGAGTTGGTGTTGAAGCAGAAAGAACCTGGCAAGGAGAGAGGAGCCGCTGGTGGACAACCCCAAGGCCGGACACCCCCAGAGCGAGATGACCCCACAGCGCTGGCCTTGGGGTGACCCCTGGCGGGTCACTCACAGTTGCCCCCTGTGCAGTTCCCGTCACAGTCGGTGTAGTCCTGGAAGGCGCTGACGAGGTTCTGGGAGATGACCTTCACCGTCTCGTTGACCTTGGAGCTGGCGGGGACCACCAGGATGACGTCGTAGTCCACCACGATGCTGCCGTTTCTGCCGGGAGAAGGGGCGGAGCTTGGCTCTGGGCCAAACTGGGACCAGTGTGGGATTCCCAGTGTGGAGGGACACCACGGTCACATGGGGCTGGACCGTCCCTGGAGGAACCCCATGGACACAACATGGCTTGGAGGGACGTGGATGCACCAAATTCCCAGGGAATCACATCAAACTGACTCCCACCATGGGTCCCTTCACCCCAAACCACCCCAGAGGAGCACTGGAGAGGGTCACCACCCCACCTGGCCACCGGTGGGGACCTCACCTCAGGCTATTGATCTTCACACCTTGGTAGCCCTCGATATGCTTGTAAATCTCCCTCATCTGGAAGACAAAGAGAAGCCAGGGGAGATGCAGGCCCCCATCATGGCCCACAGCCCCCTCAAGGGGTTGTCCCCAGGGTCACCCCTGGTGTCACCGAGCCCTGACCTGCTCCTGGAACTGCTGCTCAAAGTCCCTGTAGGCCTGTGAGAACGTATCGTTGAGCTCCTTAGTGAAAACCCTGTTGTCGACTTTGGTCGTCATCTCCACCGTCGCGTTCACAGTCACTTGGCAAAGTAAAGAAGACCCGTGAAGAAGAGACCCTGGTGTCCCCATCCCACCCCTGGTGACCCTGGTCAGGAGACCAGCTTGGTCCTTCCGTGGTGACCCCAATGCCAGGTCAGTCTCACCAGGGTGACCCCATTCCTTGACTGGTCCCTCTGTGGTGACCCAAACTCATCCCAGGGTCAGGCCCTCCATGGTGGCCCCATTCTGGTCCTGTCCCCTGGTTGATCCCTCTGAGGTGGTCCCAATCACAGGTTTGTCCCACCATGGTGGTCCCAGTCCCAGGTCTGTCCCACCACGGCGGTCCCATTCTGGTCCTCTCCCCTGGCTGATCCCTCTAAGATGGTCACAATTCCAGGTCTGTCCCACCATGGTGGCCCCATTCCCAGGTCATGCCCTCAGAGTGGCCCCAACCCTCGGCTGACCCCTCAGAGGTGACCCCAGCCCAGGTCCTACTCTGGTGGCCACCTTACGCCACCATGGGGCAGTTCCCTACCGTTTCTGATCTCCACGACGTCCTTGGCGTACTGGCACCTGTCCCCTTGGAAGTTTGAGGTGCACTGGCAGAGGTTGTTGGCCCAGGTGCCCCCATTTTGGCAGACGGCCTCCTCGCAGCGGTCACCTTGGAACCCCCCGAGACACAAGCACTTCCCATCTTCCCACGTGCCACCATTCAGGCACTGACCTGGCAGAGCGACCAGAGGACACAAAAGCTGTGACAGAACCTGGAGAAACCCCAGGAGCCACCTGGAGAACATTGGGGACAGGTCAGGGAGAAGAGACGTGGCCATGGAGGGCCACCAAGGAGGAGGACTCACCTGGAGTTGTGGATGTGGTTGTCATGGCGGTGGTGGTCGTGGTGGTGGTGGTCGTGGTGGTGGTTGTGGTGGTCGTGGTTGTGTTGGCGGGGACAGTCGAGGTGGTAGAGAGTGTAGGAGTCACCGTAGAGGTGGTGGTGGCTGTGGTTGAGTTGGTGGTGGCAGTTGAGGTCGTAGACAGTGTAGGGGTCACCGTAGAGGTGGAGGTGGCCATGGTTGTGTCACTGGTGACAGTTGAGCCCGCAGAGGGTGTAGGTGTCACCGTAGGGCTGGATGTAGCCGTGGTGGTATCGCTGGGGACAGTCGAGTCCGGAAAGGTGGTGGGGGTCACAGCAGAGCTTGTGGTGGCCATGGTTGTGTCGGTGGTGACCGTAGAGGGAGTGATGGTCACAGTGGGGTTGGTGGTGGCCGTGTCCATCTTGGTTGTGTCACTGATGGTGGCTGATGTGAAGGTCACTGTAGGGTCAGTGGTGGCCGTGTCCAGGTCGGTGGTGTCACTGATGGTGGTAGATGGGGTGGAGGTGACAGTTGGGCTGGTGGTGGCCGTGTCCATGCTGGTGGTGTCACTCACGGTGACAGATGATGTGAAAGTCACAGTTGGGTCAGTGGTGGCCGTGTCTGTGTTGGTGGTGTCACTCATGGTCACAGATGGGTTGGAGGTCACAGTTGGGTTGGTGGTTCCCGTGTCCATGTCGGTGGTGTCGCTCATAGTGGCAGATGAGGTAATGGTCACCACAGAGTTGGTGGTGGCCGTGTCCAGGTCTGTGGTGTCACTCACGGTGACAGATGAAATGAAGGTCACTGTAGGGTCAGTGGTGGCCGTGTCTGTGTTGGTGGTGTCACTCATGGTGACAGATGGATTGGAGGTCACAGTTGGGTTGGTGGTGGCTGTGTCCAGGTCTGTGGTGTCACTCATGGTGGAAGTTGGAGTGAAGGTCACAGTCGGATTTGTGGTGGCCGTGTCCAGGTCTGTGGTGTCACTTGGGCTGATGGATGGGTTGGAGGTCACAGTTGGGTTGGTGGTGGCCGTGTCCAGGTCTGTGGTGTCACTTGGGCTGATGGATGGGTTGGAGGTCACAGTAGGATTGGTGGTGGCCGTGTCCAGGTCTGTGGTGTCACTTGGGCTGACGGATGGGTTGGAGGTCACAGTTGGGTTGGTGGTGGCCGTGTCCATGTCGGTGGTGTCACTTGGGCTGATGGATGGGTTGGAGGTCACAGTAGGATTGGTGGTGGCCGTGTCCAGGTCTGTGGTGTCACTTGGGCTGATGGATGGGTTGGAGGTCACAGTAGGATTGGTGGTGGCCGTGTCCAGGTCTGTGGTGTCACTTGGGCTGATGGATGGGTTGGAGGTCACAGTTGGGTTGGTGGTGGCCGTGTCCAGGTCTGTGGTGTCACTTGGGCTGACAGATGGGTTGGAGGTCACAGTTGGGTTGGTGGTGGCCGTGTCCAGGTCTGTGGTGTCACTTGGGCTGATGGATGGGTTGGAGGTCACAGTAGGATTGGTGGTGGCCGTGTCCAGGTCTGTGGTGTCACTTGGGCTGATGGATGGGTTGGAGGTCACAGTTGGGTTGGTGGTGGCCGTGTCCAGGTCTGTGGTGTCACTTGGGCTGATGGATGGGTTGGAGGTCACAGTAGGATTGGTGGTGGCCGTGTCCAGGTCTGTGGTGTCACTTGGGCTGACGGATGGGTTGGAGGTCACAGTTGGGTTGGTGGTGGCCGTGTCCATGTCGGTGGTGTCACTTGGGCTGACAGATGGGTTGGAGGTCACAGTTGGGTTGGTGGCGGCCGTGTCCAGGTCTGTGGTGTCACTTGGGCTGACAGATGGGTTGGAGGTCACAGTAGGATTGGTGGTGGCCGTGTCCAGGTCTGTGGTGTCACTTGGGCTGATGGATGGGTTGGAGGTCACAGTTGGGTTGGTGGTGGCCGTGTCCAGGTCTGTGGTGTCACTTGGGCTGATGGATGGGTTGGAGGTCACAGTTGGGTTGGTGGTGGCCGTGTCCAGGTCTGTGGTGTCACTTGGGCTGACGGATGGGTTGGAGGTCACAGTTGGGTTGGTGGTGGCCGTGTCCAGGTCTGTGGTGTCACTCATGGTGGCAGAGGGTTCAAATGTCCCATCAGCATTGGTGGTGGCCGTGTCTGTGTTGGTTGTGACCGTCGAGATGGTAGAGGGCGTGAGGGTCACAGGAGGGCTGCTGGTGGCCATGTCCATGTCTGTGGTGTCACTCAGGGTGTCCGATGAGGTGACCATCACCATAGGGCTGCTGGTGGCCGTGTCCATGTCATTAGTGTCACTTATGGACTCAGGTGGTTCAGTGGCCACGCCAGCAGCATCGCTGGCCGTGTCCTCATTTCTGGGGACAGTCGCGGTGTCAGATGTCCCTGGGAGCTCGGCAGAACCTTCCATTGAGGTGTCCCCTGTTGTCCTCCCTGCAGGAGCAGTGGCGGCCATGTTGTCCCCAGGCAGACACGGACACGCCCTCTCTGGTGGCCGTCCCACCATCTCCTACCTGTTCAGGACCTGCCCTGGCTGATGTCCCCAACATCCCCCAAAACCCAGGGACCACCAAAACCTACAGAGACCCCCAGAGACACCTGGAGCCCCTCAAAGACCCCCACCCACCACTGACCAGCGCTTCCCAAAGCCCTGCCCTTGGTTCTCCAAAGAACCTGTGAAGATTCCCAAGACCCCGAGGTGAGTCACAACACCCCCGGTGGGATCCCAAAGCCCTGGGACCCCAAAGATCCACTGACCCCCTGGACCCACCCCAATGACCCCTGGGACCACCCCAAAGACCCCTGGATCCACCACAGACCAACATCTCCCCCAAAAACCCACCCTTGGTTCTCCAAGATACCTCAGTTTGGTCCCAAGATCCCCCTCGAGGTGGGATCCCAAAGCCCTGGGACCCCAAAGATCCATTGACGTCCCCTTAAAGACCCCTGGATCCACCCCAAAGACCCCCTGGACCTCCCCGGAGACCCTCACCCACCACAGACCAACATCTCCCCCAGAAACCCACCCTTGGTTCTCCAAAGATGACCACAGGACTTCCCAGACCCTCTAGATCCCCAGGTGGGCCCCAAAGACTCATGGACCCACCTCAAAAACCCATAGACCCCCTCAAAAGTCCCCTGGACCTCCCTGAAGACCCCTGGACTTCCCCAAAGACCCTCACCCTCCAAAGACCCCCCCACCCACCAGAGACCAACATCTCCCCCAAGACCCACCCTTGATCCTCCAAAGATGATCCCAAGACCCCAACTGGCTCCTGAACCCACCAATGACGTCCCAAAGACCCCTGGAGACCCCCCCCAAAGAACTCTGGACCCCTCCCCAAGAACTCTGGACCCCTGGACCTCCGAAGACCCCTGGACCTCCAAAGACCCCATCCACAACATCCTCCCCAAGACACGCCCTTGTCTCTCCAAAGATAATCCCAAGACCCCGGTTGGGTCCCAAAGACCCCTGAACCCCCCTCAAAGACCCCTGGAGACCCCCAAAGACCCTTGGACCCCCTCGAAGACCACTGGAGACCCCCAAAGACCCCTGGATCCCCCCCAAAGACCCCTGGACATCCCCAAAGACCCCGGATCGTTCTGTTTGCTGCCAACCCCACGTTCCTCGGGGCGATTCCGGTTCCACCCCATTTCCAAACACGCCGTTCCCTCCTGTCACGGGGCTGGGGACGAGTCCCCAGGTGCCACCAGGGATGGGGAGAGGGGGTCCCACGTGCCACCCAGGGTGGGGAGAGGGGGTCCCATGTGCCACCCGGGGTGGGGAGGGGGTCCCAGGTGCCACCAGGGGTGGAGAGGGGGTCCCACGTGCCACCAGGGATGGAGAGGGAGTCCCCAAGTGCCACCAGGGGTGAGGAGGAGTCCCCAGGTGCCACCAGGGACGGGAAGGGGTCCCCAAGTGCCACCAGGGCTGGGGAGGGGGTCCCAGGTGCCACCAGGATTGGGAAGGAGTCCCCAGGTGCCACCAGGGGTGGAGAGGGGGTCCCACGTGCCACCAGGGCTGGGGAAGGGGGTCCCATGTGCCACCAGGGCTGAGGACGAGTCCCCAGGTGCCACCAGGGCTGGGGAAGGGGTCCCCAAGTGCCACCCAGGGGAGAGAGGAGTCCCCAGGTGCCACCAAGGTTGGGGAAGGGGTCCCCAAGTGCCACCAGGGCTGGGGAGGGGGTCCCATGTGCCACCCGGGATGGGGACGAGTCCCCAGGTGCCACCAGGGAGGGGGAGGAGTCCCCAGGTGCCACCAGCTCCCACCTGTGCAGACGAGCAGGACGCAGACGCAGAGCACAGCGGGGCCACCCCACGGCCACTGCCACCGTCCCCCCATGGCCCCGCAGTTGGGGACAGAGATGGGCACAGGGAACTGTCCCCAGGCGCAGGCGGAGCAGGACTGGGGACACGGATGGCTCCCGGGGGGACCTTTGGTCACAATAAAAGGAGGTGGGAGGGACGAAACCGAAGCCGCAGGTGCCAGGAATGCGGTGACAGGTGCCCCACCCTTTTCCCGATATTGTCATCATCGCTGGGGACACCTGCTGTCCTTCTGTGCCCGGTGCCACTCCTGTGAGGTTCTGGAGGTTCTTCAGGGCTCATCCAGGTGTGTCAAGGGAAAGTCCAGGTGGGTCCAAGGCCACGTCCTAGTGCCACCGGGATGTGGGACACGGGGTGGAGATGTGGGACATGGGACAAGGACATTGTGGGACATGCGGTACGGATGTGAGACTGGGGACATGGGATGGGGACATGGAACATGTGACAAAGGACATGGGCTTGGGACGTGGAACATGGGATGGGGACAAGGGCCATGGGATGGGGATGTGGGGCACAGGGTGAGGGTGTGGGACTGGGGACACGGGACATGGGATGGGGATGTGGGGCACAGGATGGGGACATGGGATGGGGACGTGGGGCAGAGGATGGGGATGTGGGGCACAGGGTGAGAGTGTGGGACTGGGAACATGGGACATGGGATGGGGATGTGGGGCACAGGATGGGGACATGGGGATGGGGACGTGGGGCACAGGATGGGGATGTGGGGCACAAGGTCAGGATGTGGGACTGGGGACATGGGACATGGGATGGGGACACGGGATGGGGACATGGGACATGGGACAAGGACATGGGGATGTGGGGCACGGGACATGGGATGTGAGACACGGGGTAAGGATACGGGACTGGGGACATGGCACATGGGATGGGATATGGGACATGGGATGGAGATGCGACATGGACTCTCATCCGGTTCTTTTGGACGCTGACATTGTGGCAGGAAGTTCTCAAACGCTATAATCTGGGCAATCCTGCTCCCTTTTGGAGTTGTCACAGGCGGTCGCAAAGCAAATGCCCGTATTTTAATTTGTCCTGTGTAATCTGCATCAATAAGTCCTGGCAGCACAATGACACCTTCTTTGCTTGTGGAGGACCTTCCAAGCAGTATACCACCAACTAAATAAAGCGTGCTGTACATCGGACCATGGACATCCGTAGGAATCACAGTTATTGCGTCGTTTTGTAGAGTAACTTCTTCCGCTGTTTGAAACATCAACCCCGAGGTGTAGGCGATTCCGCGGACGGCTGGGACAAGGAATTCTGCTCACCTGGATATTCTAGAACACGTGGGTTTATTGCAAGGGCCGTGGGTAAAAAGGGCTTGCCTTCAGCCACCAGCCTGGGCTGGAGGGAATCCCAAAGAGAGAGGGAGAAAGAACAGCAGGTGAGAGCTGAGAGAGAGCAAAGGGCAGGGGAAGAGAGCAGGAGAGAGCGAGAGCAGGGGGAAGAGGAAGGGTGAGAGCGAGCCAAGAGCAGCGGGAAGGAGAGGAGGAAGAGGTAAGAGACACCGAGGTCCTTGTTACAATCCATTATATCTCCTTTTGTGATGAATATTCTAATTTACAGTGGCCAACCGACACAAGACACAAAATCTTAGAGAATCTACATCCAGCCTGTAAGAACTACTATATCACCATACTGTGTTATGTTTTAAACTCTAAAAACTACTCTTTAAACTTGTGTTTTGCTCCATTGACCTTTGGATCCCTCAGCCAGCAGAAAGGGATTGTTCAATCCAAAGGGATTCTCCTTCTGCTAACCTAGACCATTGTTTTCAGGTTCTGTAGTAACTAAGACTCAGTATCCTACAACTCAAAGTATCTTTCATTTCTATTTCCATTATAGGTTTCATATTTTCAGAATCTTTTGCTAAGCGATCATATTGATGAGGTTTCCCTGATTCATCTTCCCCAACCCCGAGGCTTCCCCAAGTGGCAGGTTTGTTCTTCACCAAGAAGCTGTTCTCGGGATCTCGCAGATCGAGGCTTTGATTTCTGTCCTGGCGCGCTGCCTCAGCGCGCTGTGTTTCAAGTTTCCCAAACATGCGACAAGCTTCTGCAGCATGAGTGTCAACGTTACATTTTTGGCACCACACAGTCTTCTGACAGGTCTGTTTGAAATGGCCTGCTTCGCCGCATCGGTAACAAACAACATCGGATAATCTGCTGTTATTTTTATTACGTGTAGATTTGTTATTACGATTGGAGCGCTTGCCTTTTCCACGTGACGAAGCGGCCGCAGTGATGTGACCCTGTTTTTTTTCATGGCATCTTGGACAGCTGCTGCAAATGCTGCAGTTTGACTATTTTGCTCCAATCTGGTTGCAACTATTAACATTTCATCCACTGCACTACCTGGAGGAAGAGTAGCTAGAATGGTTTTCGCACATGCATTAGCATTTTCAACAGCCAGAGAGGAAAACAGATGCTCCTGTCCTTCTGGTGTCGTACCTGGTGCATCTTTCAAAGCAGCTGACAACCTGTCAATAAATTGTCCATACGGTTGTGTTGCACCCTGCTTTATCGTGGCGCTGGCTTTTTCTTGTCTGGGACTAAAAGCAATGCCTTGTGGGCCAGCGATTGAGAAAGCTGGCGGATTTCCGTCGCGAAGGTTAATTGAAGATTAGTTGTTGAGTAGGGCCCGTGGCCTGTCGGAATGGATTCCATACAATGGATCTCCCACAATTTGATGTCTGTTAGCTTCCTCAGTCGACAAACGTCCCCATTCTGGTTCAAATATAAAAAATTCTGAGGGAGATAACAACAGCGAGGCAATACTAGTAGAATCAGCAGGGCATAGCACATCTGCTGTAAAAATACGCTGAATGATGCTTCTGGCTGCCTGATACCATAAGTTGTGACTGTCTGTTTTGCTGACTGCACAACCTCCCATCCGTGAGGTTCCCAAGCAGCATTTCCATTATTTATGACGACTGGACAAGGCAGAGCACCAGCACTTTCCCAGCCCCCATCTAACACAGCGTTTTTACGAACCGCGGCCCAGCGTCTCTGAATGTGATTGCTTGGCAGAGCTGGCAGTGACACCTGCTGGGTCAAAGGGAAAACTGGTCGGAGGAGGGTTGTGCTCCTCCTGTCACCGAGGCTGTGTTTGCTTTTCCAATCGATCCTGTCGGTTGGACAGCTCAGCGAGCTCGGCTGTAATCTGCCGCAAGTCTTTCGCACGCTGCGGTTGTGTCTGAGATCGCTGCTGGTTGTGTCAATTGCCATGAAGTCCTTCATTCTCCGATATTTCGGAATCAGATCTGAATCATGGGGAAGAGGGCGCTGCGCAGCTGTTGAAGAAGACTGTGTGTGCGTTGTTGGCTGCTGCACCGTGACTCCTGCTGCCGTTGCCATGGGAGAAGGAGCCACCCCGCCTCCCGCTGGCGCCGCTGCCTCCCGAATTCCGGGAGAGGGAAGGGGCTGCGATGCCGCACTGCTGCCTCCACCCCGCACTCTGTCCCCTTGTGTAATCCCTGGGGCCGGCCCCCTCTTGTCACCGACTCCGCCTGAGTTCTCATCTTCCACCACGCCTTCAGACTCCGGCAGGTGTGCTCCTTCCTGAGCAGCGTTAGTTTGCGCTGGAGCGGACGGGGGAGCTTCTGGTCCGTGAATGTGTTGGATGACATCTCGTAAAGCTGGACTCACTGGAGCCCGTGCTCCCTTCGTGGGGCAAGTGTTATAAACACCAGAAAATCTCGCCATCCTGGAGGATTTTTGCGTTTCCGCACTCTCGACTCCCGCACTGACTGTGGAGGACTTCCTCGCCTCTGCGCTTTCGTCCCCTGCCTCCTCCAGGGCTTGGATCACGGCTTCTGCAGCCTTTCTCTCGGCCGAAAGCGTTTGTAAGGTAACTAGAGTCTTTTTCCACACCATGTTCTTTCGTGCTTTTCCTTCCTTCCCACCGTCCATAGCACAGTCCCATAACATTTCTCCTATTTCTCGCCGCTCCATCTCACTGAAGACGAGCGACGGCTTGCTCAGCTTCTCTCGCTTCCTGGCCCATCGGGCCAATTGTTCTAAGTCAGTTTCTTTCAGTTTTTCTCCTCTCTCAGAGATAATATTTACAAGGAGCCGCATGGGCAGTTTGTAACTCTCTATCTGTGGAGGTGGGCAGAGCCCCGGCTGCTCTGCCCTGGAGGGAGCCAAGCTGAGGAGTCAAGGAAGAATTTTGCAACTTCAGCCAGAGCCCCTAAGACAAAGGCAAACCTCCTAGCCACGGTGACCTGGCTGGAGACCCACAAGCCCCCTCGAGATTTTATGTAGATCTGTTACAATTGATTGGTTCTGTACCCTTTTCCTCCCACCCTGGTGTCCCATAAAAACCCCTGAGTTTCCTCTGGTCAGCAGAGGTTCCTCGTCCCTGGACCCCTTTCGCTGGTACCCTCTCAATAAAGTACCACCTGCGGAAATTCCACACGAGACCTCTCTCTCTCTCACCACGGCCGGCTAAAAGAGGGGCAAACTCACTAAGGGCATGAGCTGAGAGCACTGAGCTGAAATCACTGAAAGCTGAAATCACTGAGCTGAAAAATCACTGCTCTGCCCGATGCTGAGAAGCCCCACTGTCCAGCTGAGGAGCGCCCTGACCCCCCAAGGAGCAGTTTCTAGCGAGACATCCTTTGGGGTGGCTGTGGCTCTCTGGGTCCCAAGCGGCGGACCCCATCCACCAGCTGGCATATCTATCCATGCTTGGTTCCCGCTCTGCCTCTGTTTTCACCGCCGCAGTGAACGTAGCTTACCTCACCACCACGGTGTGTCGCCGCAGCCTCACTTTTCACCTCGAGCGAACTCCTCCTGACCTCACCAGTTCCCACACTTGTCACCCCTGCTGAGCCCGACCGGCACCAGGGGTGGCCTAGGCGATTAATTAATCGCGTCTAGGCGATTAATTCCCGCATCCAGGTCTCTGCGTTTAGGCGATTAATCTGTGAATTGCGCCTGAACTTAGGGACCCTTCACTTCGATGTGGATCGCTTGGATGCGGGGCTCGGGCGCAATCCGGCTCGGGCGCGAGCCGCACGGTCTGCTTGGACGCAAGCAGATTTGCGCTTTGATGCGGAGTAAGAATTGCCGACACACCGAGTCTTAGTTACTCTAGAACCTGAAAACAACAGCCCAGCCAGCTGAAGGAGAATCCCTTTGGATTGAGCAATCCCTTTCTGCTGGCTGAGGGATCCAAAGGTCAACGCAGCGAAACAGAAAAGTCTAAAGAGTAGTTTTTAGAGTTTAAAACATTTTTAGTTTTTTAGAGTTTAAAACATAACACAGTATGGTGATATAATAGTTCTTATAGGCTGTGTGTAGATTCTATAGGATTTTGTGTCTTGTGTCGGTTGGCCACTGTAAATTAGAATATTCATCACAAAAGGAGATATAACGGATTGTAACAAGGACCTCGCTCTCCTAAGCCTTAACTCTTACCTCTCTTGCTCCTCCTCTTACCTCTCTCCCTTACCTCTCTCTCTTACCTCTGGCTCTCCCCCCTGCTCTTGCTCTCTTCCCCCTGCGCTCTTCCCCCTGCCCTTTGCTCTCTCTCCCTTCTCTCTCAGCTCTCACCCTCCTCTTCTTTCTCCCTCTCTCTGTGGGATTCCCTCCAGCCCAGGCCGGTGGCTGAAGGCAGGGCCCTTTTTTACCCACGGCCCTTGCAATAAACCTGTTATAAATGACTATTATAAAGCTGGCTTTTCGCGAGGTGTGTGCTATACGATTAATAACTTTGTGGTAAGGATATAAGTTTTTATTTCCGCTGTTAGTAAAGAAAATTTGGCATAATGGTAGTAGTGATATAGTAATTTCTCAAACTGTCTGTTTGGCCGGGATAACACCCAGTGAACATGTAAAGAAGCTAATTGATCTATTTTTATAAAGAAGCTAAGTGATATATTAGTGTTTGATACACTAATTGGTGTATCAAACATGCTATTGATACACCAGCTATCAGCATCTCCCATCTGAAGAAAACACGGACCAGGGCCCAAGCTGGAGGTGATGATGAAGACACAGCCCAGAAACACGCAGCTCTAAAAAGGCGGACACAAGGAGGGTCCACGCAAAACAGTCCCTGGAATATGGAAACTAGTTTATGGAAAAATAGGAATATTTAACAGATTGATACAACAGAAAGGGTATTTAAAGAAAGCCGGTGAAATAGCGATTTGTGGACTTGGCTAAATGCCAAGTCACCCGGCCTGGCCGTACTTCGCTCTTTTTCCCTTATCTCCTAATTGTCTGGTCTTTTATTAAAACCTATAAAAAC